>NC_136970.1:23918174-23943174 GCF_032717465.1 Coenobita brevimanus | reverse complement strand
CACAAAGCAAGGATGTGTCCTGACTTCTGTCATATTCAACACCTATCCCACTACAGTTCCCCTTTGAAGTCACCAACATATGAACCCTGATGATGGAATTATAATCCAGTTCCGTGTAGACGGTAATTTATTATTTGAATATGGTTATGACTGTGCTGTCCTTGCACATGCCCCTGAAGCTGTACAACAGTCTCTCATCATTGTTGCCAACATATATCCTGCAATGGGTCCCCGAATAAATATCAATACAACTGAAATAATATCTCACAGAAACAACGCAGCTGAGCCTCTTGCATTTCAGATAAATGTAAAAAATGTAGAACAGGTGGAGAATTTTACCTACCTTGTAAATATGCTCACAGATAAACATAACATCGAGGCAGAAGTTGTTGCATGAATCAATCACGCCTCAGCCTCTTCTAGCGGTCTCAGATCCAGATTCTTCGAAAACACCAACTTGAGAATTGAGAGAAAGGTATCAGTTTATTTTGTTGTATGCCCCTCCACCCTGATATACAGTGCTAAATCGTGGACTACTTACCAGCGTCACAACGAACAGCTTGAGTCTTCTCACGTCCGATGCATACAGTGCATCCTAGGACTCACATGGGAGGATAAAGTCACTCACTCACAATTTCTTCACTAAGCACTTTCAACTAGTAGAGTAACCACGCTGGCTAAAAAAATAGCTCAGATGGGTTGACACGTGTTCCACATGCCTGAGCACCTCCCTCCCCGTCAGGTTCTGTTTGGCCAATTCCCTGAAGCACGTCGCAACCCAGGGGGACAAAAGGAGAGATCATATAAGGACAACCCTAAGGAATGCAACATCGTACCAAAAGATCTAGAAACCAAAGCCTCTGACAGAAAGCAGTGGCAACCCCTCTGCAGTGAAGGAACCATTGATCTAGAAGAAGCTCGGAACCTGGCCACAGAAGAACACAGACAACGGAGGCAAAACCAAAACAGAGTTCTCCCAGCAAATCAGGACTTGACATGCCAACTGTGTGGCAAAGTTTCCGGATAAAGAATTGGTTTGCACAGTCACACACGTTGGCACCAAAGACTGAGAAACATATGAATAGAGTAGCCGTCGTCTTCTGTAGTAGAAGGACAGAGTTCATTAAGTAAAGTGTGTGTGTGTGTGTGTGTGTGTGTGTGTGTGTGTGTGTGTGTGTGTGTGTGTGTTTGTGTGTGTGTGTGTGTGTGTGTGTGTGTGTGTGTGTGTGTGTGTGTGTGTGTGTGTGTGTGTGTTTGTGTTTGTGTGTGTGTGTGTGTGTATGTGTGTGTGTGTGTGTGTGTGTGTGTGTGTGTTTGTGTGTGTGTGTGTCACCCACCATCCACATTTTGGTGATGGATACTGACATTCGAGACGTCCATACACTTCTTGTGTTTTATCAGTGCCACCACGTGTGGGCGTCCCTCTCAAGTACATAAAGAAGTGTCTAACGGTGGAAAATACCCAACACAATACCATTAATCATGTACCACTGTAAGATTATCATAACCACGCCCTGGTAATAATGACAAAACAGCCAACACATTACCATAAATCATATACCACTGTAAGATTATCATAACCACGCCCTGGTAATAATGACAAAACAGCCAACACATTACCATAAATCATATACCACTGTAAGATTATCATAACCACGCCCTGGTAATAATGACAAAACAGCCAACACATTACCATAAATCATATACCACTGTAAGATTATCATAACCACGCCCTGATAATATGACTAAAATGGAAAATGATGAACACAACTTTTATGATTTGAAATCAACAGAACTCACGTCCTCGGTAAAATAGTTGATAAAGATGAAATACAAGCACTAGAATATGATGGACATGTATAGTGCACTGCACTGGAAAATGATACCCGGTACATATAAATACCGCATTGCACTGGGCTGCATCACAGGACACGGTACAGGCTCAGCAGTGAAGCCATATAATCCTGCAGGACTCCAGCCTGTTGACCAAACACCAACCCTTCACTCTCACTGGGACTTGACGAGGTTGACACAGCGACCAGAGAAATTAAATGTTACTCACATTCCAGTGCAACAATGTGACAATACACTTTGATAATGTGATTTTTTTTTTTTTTCATAAAGATATGCCCAGTCACCGTCCACTGGCTATGACAAATTATGAAATAACTTTTTCTCTCAGACACTAAAACTGCAATACCAAATTCAGTAGCCACATTACTAGCATGTGTTCACATAGTGAATGAGGCTGGTTGACTCTGGCGTTCTACTGTAACTGGCTGGTGTATTTTCATCGAACGAGGCTGGCTCGATGGTGGAGAAGAAAGCCAGGCAGGGAGGGTAGTGAGGCAGGCAATAGTGAAAGGGATTGAAGGGCTGGAAGAGTATACATGCAGTTTTTAACAGATATCGTCTCAGACTTCGAGACTGTCTGCATATTTTCTGCACTTTACATCTCGTACCCTATACTCGTCTACTTCATCTATTCTCCACTTCTCTCTTTTTATTATACATACTCGTACTGTGTTAAAGACCATTAAAATAAGAACAACTACAGTTGCGGTGGGCAATTATCATAATGACTTCAACCACCAAGAAACGACCCGACTCATTTGTAGTTTGTGGGTTACAGTACGAATGGCTTCGACTTGGATGTGGGTGAAGAGGTGAAGGCAGAGTGAGGCGGAGGAGAGGTTAATGAGGTGTGTGTCAAAGTGTGGTACTACTTGTGAGGTGAGTAGTTGAAGGCTGAGTGAGGCAAAGGTGAGGCTAATGAGGTGTGTGTCAAAGTGATGTACAGGTGATGAGGTGAGGAATGAGTGAGGCAGAGGTGAGGATAATGAAGTGTTTGTCGAAGTGAGCGGCGGGTGGAGATGATATACTAATATATTTGGCTTCTTTATTTTACATGGTCATGACGCCCCCATTCGCTAGCAGGAATCATAGAGGTGACCCGGAGGAAACTTGGTTAGTGCTCTGCTCAAGAGACCAATGTAGGCATCTATAATGAGAAGGACAGGACAGGATAGGACACATTCCACACCACCTGGTTCATGGCTAGATGACCTCTCTTCTAAATCTGATACCGATAGATGCTCACCGGGAGGTGAATATACATTTCCTCACCAACACCTGCTCCTGAAACAGAGAGGCATATGACAGGAAGTACAGGTGAACTTCCTTATCATTATGCTGTAACATACTGTAGGTGTGAACTACTCCCCACCACTCCCCCCCTCCCCCATCTCCTCCTTAATACAATTCCTCAACAGGGAAGACAGGAGATCGTGGATGGTCACCTGCCAATACCCCTCTCCCCTCCCACCCTCCGTCAAAAACAATGCCAGTACCTCCAACTCCATAAACTACATCATGGACGTCCTGTTTGTAAATAATATCAGGACAAGCAAACAAAGATAAATGCATAAATTCTTACCATTTCTTGAGTGAAAACCAAAACAGCTTCTTGAATCACCAAAACAAGTCACACAATACATCGTGTCACAACGCCTGCCTAAAAATGGTCATAAAAATACCTAGCGTTATTGGCATTAAGACAGAATACTGTAATGTGCAATACACCACATCGCAGTTTAATATCGCCATAAAAAAAAAAAAAAAACTCCAGTGTTATGGGCATAATACGAAGGTATAGAGTAATGTATAATACAACACGCCGACAACCAGTCCAGCACAAACAAAGAAAAAACAACAACGAACACTCCATGACCCAGCATGTCGGTCGTAACTCAAGGGAAATGACTCTTGGAAAGGTCAAGCCAGGTCATTCATCATCATAAGGCCACGAGAAAGAGAGAGAGAGAGAGAGAGAGAGAGAGAGAGAGAGAGAGGGAGGAGGCTAGACATCCTGACGTGGCCAAAGTCTGGAACTAGAAAACACTCAGAGAGCGCATATCTCCGCCAAAGCCGGATCTGGATCCGCCCACAAATTTAATCAAGTCTTTCTTGGCCCATGGCCCACCCTTCCACGAAATTTCATTGAAGTTCATTGAGAACTTATATTTTGCGGGATACATAGTATCCGGATCAGCCCCCAAATACTGTATAATTAATTCTTCTTGGCCCATAGTCCACGCTTCAACAGAAAATCAATGACATTCACTGAGGACTTTTGGGGCTATTGTGTGGACAAACAAACATAGGTGAAAATATAACCTCCAAATTCGTTGGCGGAAATAATGAGATTATAACCATCAGAGCATCTCTCTCTCTCTCTCTCTCTCTCTCTCTCTCTCTCTCTCTCTCTCTCTCTCTCTCTCTCTCACACACACACACACACACACACATTCAGTTCACTTCAATTATAGTGAGTGATGGGAAGGCAGGGGAGGTGGAGGTGAGGTCACAGACAGGAAAGAGAGAGATACAGAGAGATAAATAAATGTACATATCACACAGATCTTACATTCCATCCTCTCTTTTTCTCCTTATCTTCTCTCTGTTGTCTCTTCTCATTCATATGTTCTACCATCTCATATATCTGTAAATCATTATGTTATTCTGACCTCGATTCGCTTTTCTTTCTTGCTTTTCGAATCCCCTTGTTCTCCTTTTCTCCTACTCTCATCCTTACCATTCCCTTCCTTTTCTTGCTCTCTATCCTCTCTTTTTCTCTCTGTCCCTTAACTTTCTCACTGCTGCTCTTTCTCCCCTTTATAGCACACAAATGTTCGTATAAATAACGCCATTCCTTTAAACTTCTTCAAACAAACAAACAAAAACTTCCATATTTTCATAATCCGACTCCTTATCCGGTCTTGCTATTAATTCTATTCCTGTGGAGGGTGACACATGCAGGAAAAGTCCAATATTTCAACGAATATATGAGACAGTACAAAAACGACAGAAGAGGATGGAGGCAGGAAAACAATAGACAAGGTATCACAGAGAGTAGGATCGTTGGTGTGCATCAGACTGGTTGTGTTGGGCTGGGGTGGTAAGTTACTGCAGCTCGAGACTGGATAAAGTTTTGTGGTACATGCAGGAGGTTGGAATGAGACGGAATGAAGCACTGCATTAACTGAGTCAGGGTACGGTGTGGAGACTTCTTTTCACAGTCACCTTGGGTGAGATACAGCCTGGAAAGGGATGGATTAATTAACAGATCGGTATATAAATAGAGGTAGGCCAGGAGAAAATAAAATATATACAAAGTTACACACACACACACACACACACACACACACACACACACACACACACACACACACACACACACACACACACACACACACACACAGACTTCCTCCTTCTCTGTCCTACACTTCATCACAACACTGCCACTCGGACCCTCTCCCTCTCCAACTTCTCAAGTACTTCCTCCTCTCACCCTGTCACGCACGTCACCAGAACTTCTACTAGTACTACTACTACTACTCTCTCTCTCTCTCTCTCTCTCTCTCATTTTTTTCATTCTCATATCCTTCATTTCGTCTCCTTGTCTCTTACTCCACCTTCATGATTTTATTATCCTTTTATTACCCACAATAGGTCTATTTCTTCTCTTCTCTTTCTGCTCCACAGTTTGCTCTCTTCATTCTTCTCGAAAAATCATCACACACTTTTTTTATTCCTCCTTTTTTTTTTTTTTTTTTTTTTTTGCTCATTCCTTTGAACAATTTGTTACATTCCTTCCAACCATTTCCTTCTTACTCTTCATTTTTCCCTCCATATTTCTCGACTCCCTAACCCCCACCGCCACCTGCCATCACCCATCAATTTTTCCTGTGTACCCACGCCACAACCTGACCCCCTCCCCCCCCTCTCTCTCTTTCTCTATGCAATTTCGTTTTTTCATCCCTTCCTCACATCTCCTATCACATTCATTCTCTTAGTTTAATACTTCCCGCATATGCGCTTTCTCCGATGCCCTTTCTTTTTTCTTTTTTCTTTCTTTTATAAATAACAGAACGGAGGAAGGAAAAACAAATGGGTAAAAAAAAAAAATAATCCATACACCAGATTACTGGTGTCCTCTGTTCATAAAATATCTGTAACAGTTAGACTTGAACAGTTGTGGGTTGAAATTTGGAGGAAAACAACTCTGGGGAAGCGAGTTCCAGAGAGATGCAGTACGGGGAATGAAAGAATTCTGATAGGCAGAAGTTCTGCAATATGGTTGAGTGACATTCCAGTCATGAGCGCTACCAGATGCCCGTGTAGCACGAGGGAAGGCATGGAGAGGTGGCACCATGGACGCAACTTCGTTTGAGCATTTGCCAAAAAAATATCTGTAAAATAATGCAAGGGAGGCAACATTCCTTCTTACTTGCAGGGGAGGTAGTTTATATGTAATGGCAGGGTTGTTAATGATTCTAACAGCCTTATTCTGAATTTTGTCCAGTTGTCTCAATGCAACCTCTCCACAACCATTCCACAAGGGTGAGCAATATTCAAGCTGAGAGCGCACACGACTCTTATAAATTATAGCTAACTGCTCATCGGCGAAGAAGTTACAGACTCTGTATAATAATCCAAGTTTCTTTGAGGTGGTTTTAGCAAGTGATCTGACATGAGAGGTCCAGCTGAGGGGACTGTTAAGTGAGACACCAAGAATTTCAATACTTTTAGAGATGGGAATATTAGTAGCACTGAAGGTAATGTACGAATCTGGCAATATCTGTCTATTAGTAAACTGTATATATTTAGTTTTACTAGCATTAAAAGAGACAAGGTTGTTTTGTCCCCATTCACTGATTGTAGATAGATCCTGATTTATGGAGATGGCTGTACTGAGTTGAGAGGTAGAGATATTAGACTTTGTAAATGGATGTCTGAGTGTGAATGAACTATGTAGTGTTGAGTCATCTGCTTATGAGTGAATGGGATTGTGAGTGACAGATAAGAGATCATTAATATGAACCAAAAAGAGGGTTGGCGCCAGAATTGATCCCTGGGGCACGCCAGCGTTAATTGAGTGGAAATTCGAATATACATCATCTACTTTTACTCTTATTTTCCTGTCACTAAGATAAGAAGAAATCAAAGGAACAAAAGACGTTAGTCCATAGCAAGTGAGTTTGGACAGCAGGGAACGGTGCCATACTCTGTCGAAAGCTTTAGAGATATCAAGAGCTACTGCATGAGTTTCTCCAAAAAGATCAATTGATTGATGGATGGTATGAGTTAAGAGATTGAGTATGTCTGCCCCACTTTCTCATTCTCACTCTCACAATTTCTATTTCCAGGTGGTGTCAAAAGCAGGAGTGACATGGTAAACTATTTCTTTTTCCTCAGAATGGCAACCTTGTCGCACCCCACATGTGCCAAAAGGAGACAAAATTGTGGATAGTAAATATTATTTGCTTATGGTTTCGGGGTCAAACTTTCTCCCATCAAACAAATAAGTTTCATGTTGCAAGAATACGGGATCTGTTATAAATTGACAAAATTTAATGAATACCTATTAACACCCGAAATGCAAGAAAAAAGTATAGGCACAATAGATATGATAATTACACAACATATCATCAGCCTGGACTGAGTCATGTTAGAGTTGTGAGGCAAAACGTTTTCCTTGGTATTATAGTGAGTGTGTTGGTAAAGCCAGCTCCTTAACTCATCTTTCAGCCTAACAACCATAACCACGTGTGTGTGTGTGTGTGTGTGTGTGTGTGTGTGTGTGTGTGTGTGTGTGTGTGTGTGTGTGAATATATGAGGTAAGCAAGTATTTTTTTAACTAAAGAATGTTATAGATGGGAAACTTTAGCAGGGAATGTGTATACATGTAAAACTGTACATTTTGTGGTCAATACATTTGGATAATCATATTGTTTAGAAATTCTATGGGTGAGAGATGCTACATCTGCAACGTTATGTAACTGGCATATTCTGCACGTAATATATACCATCGATGGCTGCGAGTCTAAGCCGAGAATAAACATTACTGACTATTTATACATCATTTTACCTTGTGAAATCCTGCAGGTTTAAAGTTGTACAGAGAATCCTGCCTTGCTCTCCCCTGCTCTGTCCTTCCCTTCCCTTCTCTTCCCTCCCTTGCATTAATGAAAAGGTTTTGTAAAAGGGAAGAAAATGCAACTGGTAAAGAAGGTTAAGGAAAGGAGTAGATGGTGGCGAGTGGATGGGGATGGAGTGACTGTGATATACAAAGCTTCTGGTTTTATTCCAAAGATAAATAGGTACTGTTCTTCAGTACTTGTGGCTCGATATGGGTACACTGTCTATCGGTTTGTTGATTTATCTATTTATCTAGAGAGAAGTATTTATCGACCTATCTGCATCGAACACTCTACCTATCAAAGTCGAATGAATAATTTACAGAGGGGAAGAACTTTACTGAATCAAATAATTTACTGGGTGAGATTCACGACCGTCAAGGCGAAATACAGTAAATGACCAGGTTGGTGCAGCAAATAACTGACCGTACGAGGATAATTCTGTTAGGCTGAAATGAATTTCTGGATGAGTGAGGCCAGAGATGGATAGGTGAAAAAAAAAAAAAAAAAAAAAAAACGGCTAAAGTCGAAGAAACCAGTGCGTAAAAATCAAAGTGTAAAGTAAAAATTTAATGAATATAAATAGTTACAAGACTGATGATTATGAAACACACGTTATTATTTTAAAGAAACAATACGGATGGATGAGGAAATTATCTTATTATACAAGACAACCATGTCTTGGAACTAATGCACCGAATTACACGGGTAACTGACTAAAGCGCTGGGTTGGCAAAGTAACATATTGTAGAAGTACAAATGTACCTGACAGGCTGGATATTGTGAAATATGGCAACTTGTGAGCGTTCTCTCTCTCTCTCTCTCTCTCTCTCTCTCTCTTATGGCTATAGTGGCAGTCCCTCTCTCATTTCACAGTCTCCTCTGCAACTCTTGTGTCTAACGCTGTTTGCATTCCCTGTGAACACAGGTGTTTTTACCGTCTTCCTGTCCCTTCATCGTCGTCTGACTCCCTTTCTCTCGGATCTGCCTACTTAGATACACACACACACACACACACACACACACATCTGTCACTTACACTCATATTCGTAGGACATAACAAGAATTCAATAAATAAAATGAGTAATACAGATAAAAAGCGAACAGGAAGACGTGGTGAAGAAAGATGAAAAACATGAAATATGAAGAGGAAGAAATGAAGAAGAATTTCCGACAAACATTACCGTAAAAGGTAGAAAATCACTGAAAAGAAAGATAAAGTAGGATTTACGAGCAAGGTAACGAAAGTGAATGTGATGTAAATGGTAGTGAAAGTCAGGCGTTAAAGGAGGAAAAGGAATACAGTAAAGTGAAGAGGGGAACGGTGGGAGACGAGGATTGAGAGGGGGGAGTGGAAAAAGATGACGGATGGAGGGGAAGAGAGAGAAGAGACAAGCGAGAGATGGAGAGATGTTTTTTGTTCCGTATAGAGAGAAACAGATTTCAGAACTGTTTGAGAGAGAGAGAGAGAGAGAGAGAGAGAGACAGACAGACAGACAGACAGACAGACAGACAGACAGGCAGACAGACAGACGGACAGACAGACAGACAGACAGACAGAGTAAATGGACTGTTAAATTTTCTAAATGGGGGAGGCACATGCACACACACACCTGAAAAGGATATAACAGGAAATAAATTTGAAGCACGAAAACGCTGAACACACACACACACACACACACACACACACACACACACACACACACACACACACACACACACCGCTCGCTGTCTCAGCGGTAGCGTTCTCGCTTGCCATCTGGTAGACGGGAGTTCGCGCCTCGCTCAGGTTGCGAAAAGTTTCACTGACGAAGTGGGTGGTTACTGTCCCCCTAGAGCAAGGGGACGGGTGTGTACGTGTGTGAAGGTCACAGCCTTGCCCTTGGATCGGACAATATGAGCTTTCAGCTCCCTTCCGGGAGGGTAAGAGCTGTCGATCACGACCATCACGAACATCAAGTGATCCTGACCGACCCGGTGAATTACACACACACACACTCCTACTTCACTATCTACACCATTAAGGAAAAGTTAACCACTCCACCAAATCCACCTCTGTTGCTGACTGGGTCAAGTATTTAGTCCCTTCATGAAACTCTTACTGTTATGGTCAATTAGTGCTAACGTCTGTGTGATATGTTGCCTGACCTGTTCTTATTGTGTTGCCGGAAAATGAGATGCCAGATAATTAGGACTTTCACATATTGGTATCAGGGTTAGGTATCTCCTTTATATTATTCAGATCTCTCTCTCTCTCTCTCTCTCTCTCTCAGGTGAAGGGCCTGCCATCCAATATCCATGAAGAAGAAATCCATTCCAACAGATGACAGACAGTGAATGATTTTCTCTAGCCTGAAAAAGTCTTAGCCCTAACTCCTACTTCACGTCATAATCGCTGCTTCAGTTTGTCACATGAATGCATCTCTCTCTCTCTCTCTCTCTCTCTCTCTCTCTCTCTCTCTCTCTCCTTCCTGAAGGGCTCACAATTTTTTGGTGGACTGCAGCCTCACCACTTAAGGTAAATCTTATTAACACCATTTCTGAGCAAAAGTTTTCTCTTGCCTTCCATTCTCTCACACATAATATTTCGTCTTTATTTCTTTTACTCTGGTTCCTTAATCTATTGCACTCTTTTTCTTGCCAGTTTTCATTAGTCTTTGTTACATTTATGTTTATACCTGTTGCTACAGAAGCTTCTTCAGCTACCATGGTAGTCAAAGGTGCGAAATTAGACGCGACAGGGAAGGACAAAAGGAAGAAAAGGAGGAGGGAGAAGAAACAAGCGAAACTGTGAGCCCTGGATTAAATATAAGTTTATAATACTTCCACCTGACTGTTTCAGTGTGCCTGGTTAATCACAAGATCTCTCTCTCTCTCTCTCTCTCTCTCTCTCTCTCTCTCTCTCTCTCTCTCTCTCTCTCTCTCTCCCATAAAATATACACACATATTTATATCCTGTAATGACACAAGTCTGCCGAAGACATAAACACAAAACTTGGTTGAAATGAGGTAGTAAACAGGTCAGCAGTAAAGGTCAGGGTCAACACAGTCAAGTCTTGTTGTACGCCAACAAACTCTCACATATAATTTAGGTAAATTTTCACACAAGCAAGGTAATAAGATTTTTCTTCCCTACAGGAAGGTTACAATTAGTTGCGTTATCTTTCACAGACGACTTTGTTTTTGACAAGCAGTACGTACAGAAGCAAAATTGATGAACATGAAGGAATTCCATAAACGTGTCGACTCAGAAACGACTTATTTTGCCAATGTTCCTTAACCCTTGTTGCTACTTACCTCAGACTTGTTAACGTGTGATGGTAAACTAATAGTTACATGCTGGGAGTATTATAACGACATCCACTAACTCACCTCACCTGCACATTATAACTTAGACAGTGGGCTACTGGATGGAATTTGACAATCTCAGTAACCTGGATGTGTGTGTGTGTGTGTGTGTGTGTGTGTGTGTGTGTGTGTGTGTGTGTGTGTGTGTGTGTGTGTGAAAGAGAGAGACATCAGCGAGAGTTGACGATATGCAAGTTAGCGATAATGAATAATAACTTGGATGTGTACTTTCTTGAGGACTAATTAATAACATGATTGACGGTAGGTAACAACCCCTGCTCTGTAGGTAAAGGGCAATGAAGGTTTTTCTTGTACTTCCTGTGCTGGTAAGGCAAATAAATGGACGAAGAGCTTATGTCCACTTGCCACCATGGTGTACCTGTGGTGCTACAGCGTCACGGTTCACACGGCAGACTTGGGTACGGATTCTGTCCTCTGTGTCATGAATGAGACTTGACGGTTGCCTTTACAAAATGTGGAACAAAGTTTGAATGACGACGGTGGTAATGAAAGATGGTGATGATGATAATGGAAACAACAACGACCGCATTCATAATAATATTTTTTACAAGCATAAGCATAAAACTTTCGGACTACCAAGGCCAGATGTAAGAGGAGAGAACATGAAGAGAGGAAGAACGGATAAAAAAGAGAGAAAGAGGTCATCAACAATTAATGATCGCTGCCAACCGTAAAACATGAGTAAATTACCTCCCGTGATAACCGAACATGTCCACTGACCGCCATTAGCTGAGACAGTGAATAACATAACAGGTCTGTGGACCAATCAGATGCAGAGCAGAATTAAACCATTGATTATGAAATCTCTCTCTCTCTCTCTCTCTCTCTCTCTCACAAACACACACACACACCAGCTTTTCACGTCCAAATTCATAATTGTGCTCAGGACCACATAGACCTAATCACATTCAGTCCCCCCGCCAGTCCTTCTAAACCCTGTCAGAGCCGAGACCTAATCCAATCAGTCCCTGAGGTAGCCTTTTAATCGCATAATCTGCCAAAAACAGATCAATCAGTTACAAAGTTTTGGATAATATTTTGACTCAAAATTAAGATGACATAGTACTTTGGCACACTTGTCAATACTTCCCTCCTTCATCCATCCCAAGCTTCTCTTAGTCCAATAATCCTTATTGCGATATTCCCTTACTGATGTAATACGGTTATCGTCCTTATTGATGGCTCCTGCAACAGGAGGAGGAAGAAATGGAGGAGAAGTTGAAAAGCGAGGGAGTGTAGCATACAAGGAGGAGAAAAATGGGAAAGGAAAGGCCAGCAAAGGAAAAAGAAGTGAGGGAGAAGGAGGCACAAAATAAATAAGAGAAATGCATGCATCAAGACAAGAGGGAAGAAGAAAGAGAATTTTTTAAATAAGAGAATAGAGGAAGGAAAAACAAATGAAAAACAATAATAATCCATACATCAGATTACTCGTGTCCTCCGTTCATAAAATATCTGTAACAGTTGGACTTGAACAGCTGTAGGTTGAAGTTTGGGGGGAAACAACTCCGGAAAAGCGAGTTCCAGAGAGATGCTGTTCGGGGAATAAAAGAATTCCGATGGGCGGAAGTTCTGCAATATGGCTGTGTGACATTCCGGTCATGAGCGCAACCGGATGGCCGTGTAGCACGAGGGAAGGCATGGAGAGGTGGCACAAGGAACCCAACCTCGTCTGAGCATTTGCCATAAAAGTATCTGTAAAATAATGCAAGAGAGGCAACATTCCTTCCTACCTGCAGGGGAGGTAGATTATTTGTATTAGCAGGGTTATTAAAGTTCAACAGCTTTGTCCTGAATTTTCTCTAGTTGTTTTAGTGCAACTTCTCCACATAGTGAGCAATATTCAAGCTGAGGGCACACATGACGCTTATAAATTATAGGTAACTGCTTGCCAGTGAAAAAAAAAAAAAAAAGTTACGGACTCTGTACAATAATCCAAGTTTCTTTGAGGCGGTTTTAGCAAGTGATCTGACATGAGAGGTCCAGCTGAGGGCATTGTTAAGTGAAACACCGTGAATTTCAATACTTTTGGAGATGGGAATGTTAGTAGCATTGAAGATAATATACGAATCTGGCAATATCTGTCAGCCAGTAAATTGTATATGTTTGGTTTTACCACTAATAAATGTGTGGGAAATATTTTCCCCCAGAGCAGTTGCGCTCTCTAAATTGATCATAGTTATCCCTGGTTAAAGGCAGAGGATGTAGAGACTGTTGTTAATTATTCAAGCGGTTTTAATAACCCAGAAACGACGTTCTCTTTAATAATTCTTGTTATTGATAAATTAAATGCTACTGCATTTAACCCCCGTGGACAACTATGCATTGTAAATACATGTAATTATGTGGTATTTTCCACTGACCTAAGCTGCGCCTGCGCGATAGGTGACGTGGCAAGCAGGGAAAGATTCCCCTGTTAAGGCAGATGTGGAATTAAGATATTTACATAGTTAAAGGGAATAACTGGTCTAACTTTAGTTTAAGTGGAACTAAGATTAATTTGTTAGATTTGCCCTGTACAGTACATATCATGATGTAATTTAACTATATTTAGTACTGTAAATAATTAAAAGTTGGCAACCTACCATTCTATGAGGGAGGTAGAATTGCCGCGTTCACTCACTCTGCTCCTAGCTCTCGTGGAGTTAGCAAAGTTGTACATACACACCATAAGGACGCTTGCTTCCCCAAGCAACTATACCAGGCAGCCTCATCGTCATCGGTTAACGATCACTCCCTCTTCATATAGCTAAGTAACCTTTACGAATTGGCCAATTCAAGGGGGGATTAGCGAAGAGATAGATTAGAAGAATAGTATTGTAGGTGAGTTAAATTTAATTTACGTATCACCTAACTCTGAGACTTGTTTGATTTACTTAGACAACTTTAGGGAAGAGTAACGACCTACGAGTTGTGTAGCGAGAAAATTCTTGCATAGCGGTGTCCCGGCAGGGACACCGACTTGGATATATTTAACTTTTCTCACATTTTGGTGCCCAGAAAGAGGGCCCCGATTTGTTTACCAGAACAAATCAACATTTTTCACATTTTTGGTGCCCCGACAGAGTGAGGAAAACCGATGTATGCCGAGGCGCTGAATGTGTTTAAAGTTGCTTTTGTGGGGCACAGTTTACTACCACGTTCGGTTGAAGTGGAAGACGTGGACGTACGTGTCTATAGAGCTCCGGGAGGAAAGGCAAGCGTTTTCTCTGAAGATGAAAGGCTGAATGCCGTACTAGACTGGGAGCATGACCGTACGGTCCTTTTCCTTGGAGGAAATGATATCCATGAGGACGTGGAGGTCAATGAAGTTGTGGAGAATATTTTAGCAGTGGTAGGAGCCATAGAGGGCTCTTGTAAATCCTCAGTAGCCATAACCCTCCTCGAGCCAAGGAACTTGCCATATGGCTCTCCAGTTTGTTATGGAACATATAAATTAGTTAGCAGAGCTGTAAACCGAAAGTTGCAACGGGCCAGGAAGGGAAGGGATTTCATACATTTTAATGCCAAGCCCTTCCAAGCAATGTTGAAATCTGATGGTTTACATTGGAACCATCATGGTATAGTTAGGCGGATAAGACCGAAAAATAGGGTCCATCGTTCACTTTTTCAGGAAAGCACCAAATTTGGTGCAATTAAAGTATAGACCCATACAATTGATTTTTGAGGTGGAGCCCAAAATTCGGGGCCCCCTGGTGGCCGCCATATTGAATTCCAATATCACCGCCTAGTTAAATCTGTTATGTGCAATATCTCCATTAATATGGCAGATACAGTCTCACTTTCAGGGTCTACCACCATGTTTTAAGGGTCTGCAAATTAAATGAAGCCATTTATAATTGTTTGCGTCCGCCATCTTGGATTTCAAGATGGCCACCATCCCTATAGCATTTTTGTAATATCTTTGAAATCAGAACTGATAATATGAAAATTTCATATAGAGATATACAATGTTCCCTTGTTGACGTCATAGAAGATATGGGTAATCCATTCACAGATGACAGCAAGGAGTTACTGACTTTGGATGCCAAGGACATTATGCCTGCCGATGTTACCAAGTCTGTAGCTGGAGTGAGGACTTTAGGGGTCACACAATATGAAGCAGATGTGGAGGAGCGTTTGTCAAAAAGAAATCAGTCGGTTGATGCCACAATACATCGCAACAACATTCCTCTCTTCAGCAATCCAAAGCACAGTGCAAAATCAGCAGAGAAACAGAAAACTACTGAACTGAAAAGTGACCGCAGTTTATTTTCTAGACTGTATATTGCTAGTCAACGCAGAGATGGCGACCTTGACACCTTTTTCAGTCACGAAAATCAGCCCCAGCCACCATCACTCAGTAAGAATGGGAAGATGAGGCAAGAAGATAAAGCTGATCTTCTAGACTGTTTAGAGGCTGTATCCCCTGCTCAGAAGACCGCCCCGACTGTAGATGCCAAAGTTTTTGATGGAGGAGCTGTTATGAACTTTCTCCAGGGAATCCCAGGGAAAACCTTCCAAGAGTACGGACAGGACATTTTCCTTCCCTATCTGGAGGGACAACTGGAATCTACTAGCCGTGTGGATGTAGTGTGGGACACATACCGAGATGATAGCCTAAAGTCTCAAGTTCGGGGGGATAGGGGATCTGGAACACGCAGGAGGGTAACACCAAAAACAAAGGTTCCTGGGAACTGGAAAAGTTTCTTGCGAAACGACCAGAACAAAGGGGAGCTCTTCCAGTACTTGTCTGATGTAGCTGTGAACGCACCCATCACAGGAAGAGAGATATATGTTACCAGTGGAACATCAGTTTTGTCCTCAGATCCTAATGCTGATGTGAATATTCTGAGTCCATGCAACCACGAAGAGGCGGACACCCGGGTGATTTTACACGCACTGGATGCAGCAAGAAAGGGAGCCTGCAAAATCTTGATTAGAACTGTTGATACCGACGTAGTTGTCTTGGCTATAGCTCATTTCTTTTCCATCCAAGCAGAGGAAGTGTGGATAGCATTCGGCACTGGCAAAAAATTCCGGTATATACCTATTCACAAAATCGCAACTGGGCTAGGCAAGAGGAAATCAGAAGCTTTAGCGTTCTTTCACGCCTTCACAGGTTGTGATACGACTTCCTATTTTGCAAATAAGGGCAAACTTTCAGCCTGGAAGACATGGGAAGTTTTACCAGACATCACTCCATGTTTCCATTCATTGTCGATAAACCCTGACTCCATCACCACAGAGTTTCACAAGTTAGAGCGTTTCGTTGCCGTCTTGTATGACAGAACAAATGACTCAGGATCCGTGAACAAAGTGCGGAAGTACCTGTTTGCCCAGAAGTCCAGAGAAATTGAAAACATCCCTCCGACTGCAGATGCTTTGGAGGAGCACGCAAAACGTGCAGTTTATCAGGCTGGTCATGTGTGGGGCCAGTCATTAGTACGCCAACAGGAACTGCCGTCACCAGCATCATTTGGGTGGAAACAGAAGGGAGATAGCTGCTGGATCCCCAACTGGATGAAACTTCCGGTCGTGCAAACTGCATGCACAGAACTTATCAGCTGTCATTGCAAATCATCATGCAAAGGCAACTGTAAATGCTACAAAGCTAATCTGCCATGTACCTCTTTGTGCGGGTGCGATGGTCAGTGTTTTCAAGACTAAAACATGGTAAGACATTGGAAATGTGTTTTCATCTGTCAAATTTTCCATAAATGTCATCTATATTGAGCAGTATAAAAGGAAAGCTGATCGAATGAATGGTGGCCATCTTGAAATCCAAAATGGCTGACTCAAATTCATTTGAAAATGGCTTCATTGAATTCATAGCCCATTAAAACATGGGGGTAGACCTTGAAAGTTTTTTTTGTATCAGTTATAATATGAGATATATGAACAAAACGGTATTAAGGAGTGGCGGCCATCTTGAAATCCAAGATGGCGGACTCAAATGCATATATAAATGATTTCATTGGATCCGCTGCCCTTTAAAACATGGAGCTAGACCCTAAAAGTAAGACTGTATCTGCCATATTAAGGGAGATATTGCTCATAATATGTTTAGCTAGGCGGCCATATTGGAATCCAAAATGGCAGCCACTAGGAGGCCCAGTTTTTTGGGCTCCACCTCAAAAATCAATTGTATGGGTCTATACTACATGTGTACCAAATTTGGTGCTTTCCTGAAAAAGTGAACGATCATTTGACTTATCCGCCTAACTAGTAGGGAAGCGGTTCTGCAGAAATTTATAAATTATGTAGAACATAAGAAAGGAGAGTTCTATGCTGTACAAGCTATGGGTGGGCCTATGGAGTATTGAGGTAATTAATTCTGAGCTCGGGGAATATGGGTGTTTTGGCAATTGAGTGTGGGGATGGAATAAAACCCTAGAGGTTTAATAACCCTGGGGAATAGGTTGAAATTATAGACCTAACCCCTACACTCCTCAAAATTAAACTAAATAATTAGCTGAGCTGTAATGAATATTACGAAATTGGGAGAGGGGATAATTTGCACAATGAGGACTTAATCCCTACCCTCTTCAAAAATTTTAAATAATCAAATCATTACTAAGTTGAGGTAAAATTGTGGTTGGAATTCATAATTAAATTATTAAATTAGAACTCCGTCAACATGTCTGTTTCCTTATTGCAAAGATCTTCTAGTAGTAAGGCAGGATGGGTAACTAGAGCCATAAATGATTGTAACCAGTCGTTGGACCAAATACCTCTGTCTAAGGAGAGAATAAATAGTCTCCTAAATATTCTGAAAGATCGATGGAGTAAGTATGAAGAGAGTTACTTAACTTTAGAAGCGGCTATAGTAAAGGCTGAGAATAAGGAACTCTTAGAGTCAGAAACTACGAAGTTTGAAGACAAATTAGAAGAATACTTAACTGTAGTAAAGACACTAGAGTCAGAATTAGCTGACACTGCCGCGGAAACACAAGTTGTGGCACAGCAGAGTAGAGCTGTTACCACATATAACGCTTCCGGAATTTGATGGAGAGCAGAACTGGAAATCCTTTTGGGATCAGTTCAAATATTTGGTACACGATAGAACAGATCGCCCCAAAGTCACCAAACTTACGTATTTGTTAGGACAGGTCAGAGGAACACCATATCAACTGATAAAAGAATTACCAGTAGAAGAAAATAACTATGAGGTGACTTTGATCATCCTTAGACAAAATTACGAAGACAGGGAACAAATTATAAATCAGTTATTGCGGGCTCTAATAGAATTACCCATGCCTAGGCACGATTTTGATTCCTTGCAAAAATTTAGAATTGCAATAAGTTGTAAATTAAGGGCCTTAGGTACTTACGAAGATATTAAGACATCAGATTGGGTGCTTTCAAGAATTGTATCCTTAAAGCTACCACCGAAAACCAAGGATGCTTTGTATGGTAGGTACCAGAAGGATAATTTCTCCTGTGAAGAGATAGAGGAAGGCTTGATGCAACTCTGTAAACATTTGCAAGGAACATTAAACACTACTGAGGTCAAACAAAAGACTGAAGTAAAGAAAAAACCCATTAACCAACTGATTGGGAAAGTTAAGTCAGAGAAGACTAAGTATGTGCCTAAAGAAGAGATAGGTACTTTCCTTAGCTCCACAAAGGCCGAGGATAAAGTATTAAAGATAAGGAATAGACTTGCTGAGGATATTAAGGAAATAAAACCTTCCATGGTAAAAGACAGGGAAGTTTGTGTTTTTTGTGGTGAGTAACATTCCAGTGTATTTTGTCAACAGTACCCTGATTATGCTTCTAGAGTAGGGAAGCTTCAGGAACTGGGGTGTTGTATAATCTGTATGAATTCCGAACATGCTGCCGCGGACTGTAAGACTAAATTAAATCTTTGCTTTAAATGCAAAAAAGATCATCATCATAGTGCTTTATGCCCTAGGATGAAAATTGAGGTTCCTAAACCTGCAAGCGTCAACATGACAATTGCAAAAGGGAATGCTCCATTAGTAATGCCAGCTGCAGTACCAACAGCAGATGTGAAAGTATTGTTTGAGAATAGAAACCAATTGGTATGTACCCTATTTGATACGGGTGCTCAGAAAACTTTCATTTCTGCAGACATTGTGGAGAAATTAAAGTTATCAGTTATCGGCAAGGTAAATCTAGCCATTACAGGATTCTTAACAACTAAGAAAGCTCAGTCTTTTGATTTAGTTAGACCTGTAATACAATTAGGCAGATATAAATGCCGCATAACAGCAGCTGTGCTTGATACTATGGAGACAAGTATATACATAAAGGGATTGAAGGAAACCTCTGATCATTTGCAAAGCTCAGGGATAAAGTTGGCTAAACGGAATGTGGAATCAGATACTGTGGGTCCCATAAAAATGATCATTGGTTCTGATTATTGTGGAAGGTTCCTACATAGGACTTTCAAAAGGAATATGGTACAGTTGTTCAAGAGTCCAGGGGGTAACCTTATTATGGGTCAGTTGCCTTTTCCAAAACAAGTTAAAGGAGAGGCCAAACTAGTAGACTCAGTCTTTGTTACCCCCACACAGTCATTGATGGTAGCTAGAATAGGTGCAGAATTAGAACCTACTCAGATAAATGACTTGTTGGATGAAAACATTGAACCTGTACACAAACTGTAGGACCTAGACAGTATAGGTATACACTCTGAGGAACCAACCCCTGAAGATAAAATAACATTGGACTTGTATAATCAGTCTGTAGAATTTAAGGATGGACAGTATTGGGTAGGATTACCATGGAAACTAAACCATTCAGAGTTGCCAACAAATTACCAAGCAGCTAAAGCTCAGTTAAATTCTCTTTTAAGAAAGTTGAGAGATAAACCAGAACATCTGACCCTATATGATAATATTATAAGGGATCAATTGAAGAATTAATTTATAGAAGAGGTAGAATACCCTGTTAACCACAAAGAAGGACACTACTTACCACATCATGCTGTAAGCAAGGATTCAGTAACTACTCCCATAAGGATAGTATTCAACTGTAGTAGTAAAGCGTCCAAGGGATCAGCTAACTTGAACGATTGCCTATACTCTGGACCTACACTAACAGAGAAGTTAGGGAATGTGTTACTAAGATTTAGAGAGAAACCTTACGCTTACATAGCAGACATTAGTAAGGCTTTTCTCAGAATAGGACTGAGAGATGAGGATAGGAAATTTACAAAATTCCTCTGGCCTCATGATCCTCAAAATGAGGATAGTCCATTGAAAACTTACTGTTTCCGATCGGTGCTCTTTGGCTCTTGTGCTAGTCCTTTCCTACTTTGCAACACTTTAAAGCATCATTTTGAAAATGCCAAATGTCCAGTAATAGGGCAGGCTTTTTATATGGATAATTTGCAAGGTGTTGCTGATACAGAGTAGGAAGCTTTGAAGGCTTATGAAGTAGCCAATTCCGAATGTGGGAAGGCAAATTTGCCGTTACAGAGCTGGAATACACATTCACCGCTTTTGAGGAATAAAATACAAGAGGACTATCCAGATCCTGACATTCCCAAAATTCAAAATGTGTTAGGTCTTAACTGGGATACAACAGCTGATGTAATAAGTTTGAAACCAATTAAGTACTCTGATGTCACTCTCACCAAGAGGTCCTTGTTAAGTCAGGTTTCCAAGCTATTTGACCCATTAGGATTGGTCAGTCCTATAGTTATTAGGGGCAAATGTTTAGTACAGGAGGCTTGGCGAGAAAAATTAGACTGGGACACTGAATTGGGTGAGACATATGTGGAACAATGGGAACAGATTAAAAAGGAGTTTGAAACTACATCAAGCATATGTATTCCCAGGAAAATAAACAGTAATGAGAAGTCGCACTTACACATATTTTGTGATGCTTCTCAGAGGGCCTATGGAGCAGTAGCTTATTGCGCAACAGGACAGGATTGTAAGATTATAATGTCCAAAGCCAGAGTTGCGCCAATTAAAGATAGAACCCTACCTCAAATGGAATTGGCTTCCATAGAAGTAGGAACTAAATTGGCCAGGTATATAACCACTACTCTTGATACTCAGTTTGAGGATATTTACATATGGACCGACAGTGAGATTTGTCTTTACTGGATAGGGAAGGAAGACAGTAAAATTCCTTTTGTCCGTAATAGAGTGAAGACTATTAAAGCGCTGTCTTCCAAATTTAAATTCATGCATGTGTCCTCCAAACAAAATCCAGCTGATCTGCTCTCGAGAGGTTCGACCGTAAGGAGACTGATCAAAGATAACTTGTGGTTTATAGGTCCTAAATGGTTACTCACTAAGGATTGGCCTGAACAGAAACAGTACAGTATTGCTGAGATTAGTGTAGTGAACTTGGATCCTGTAGTACCTGAGCCAGAAGTAATTGACATCAGCCGATTTTCATCGATAAGACAACTTTTAAATACTACTAAATTGGTTGTTGAATTTTTGAATAAGAAGGTGGGGTTTCAGAAATTAGATCCCCTAGAATACTGGCTGAAAAGAGTACAAAGAAATTCTTACGGGGAAATATATAAACTTTTTGGCCAAGACACTGGAAAAAGGAATAAGCTGATGAAGAATTTAGGCTTGTTCTTAGACGGAAAGGGTCTGATAAGATGTCGAGGCCGATTGGTAAAGGCTGACTTGCCCATCCAAACCAAACATCCCATTTTATTACCTAAGAGTGGATGCTTTGTACAACTTATTATAAAAGAAGCCCATGATTCCACTCTCCATGGAGGTGTACCGCAGACCTTAGCCCAAATTCGGGAAAGGTACTGGATTCCTAAGGGTAGACAGGTTATTAAAAAATATCTCAAAAACTGCATCATTTGTAGGAGGTATGAGCAGCGACCTTATATCTACCCAGGACCACCAGCCCTACCGAAGGATAGGGTGAACATAAGTCGGCCCTTCCATATAACAGGAGTGGACTACACAGGGGCTATAACTGTTACGGGTGAGGAAACTCCCCATAAAGTTTACATTTGTTTATTTACTTGTGCCTGCACAAGGGCAGTCCATCTAGAACTAGCGGAAGACCTAAGCTCACAGACATTCCTCAATGTCTTTCGCAGATTTGCCGCTAGAAGGTCTTGTCCTGGCAAGTTAATAAGCGACAACGGAACTATAGTAGGACTCGCGCACGTTTGCGGCTGTGGTGTGACCCGCACCTGTGTACAATGGTGCCACGTTTCCCCAACTTGCGATGTGAAACGGAAGCTATTTATGTACAAGGCATCACAAATTCGATAAATTCAGATGAATAAAACTTACACTTGTGTATTTTGATGGATGAATCAACAGTAATCTTATTATGCATAAAATATTTATACAGTAACACAGAAACATGGCATATATATTGTACAGTGTTGCTAAAAGAAATTGTAGTCACTTTTAATGTTTTTTAGCGTAGTTTTAGGGTGGGTAATAATATCACAGTTATGGATATAAGATAATGAGCCTGAAAAAAGAAGAAATATGCCAATATCCAAAGTAAAAGAAATAATTCATGTAATTCTTGTGAGTGGCAACACTTACCCAGTCTGGCTTAAGGTAAAGTACGTACCTCCGTAGACCCAACCATAGCTTGTACAGGTGTTGCTAGGGAAAAATGCTCACATTTACCGGCTTTTACCATAATTTTAAGGACGAGGAATAATCAAATTTATAATCGTAAGCTAATATGTAGGACAAAATAGTAGGCATATGCCAATACCGAAGTAAAAAAAAAAAAAAAAACATTATTCACTCGCGAGCGGCAACACCCACACCCAGTCGGTGAGAGAGAGAGAGAGAGAGAGAGAGAGGCAGGAGAGGGGCATGCATTGAATGCATTGTCGGCATCACTAAATATAACAAAACCAAATTAACAAATGAAAGCACAATTATAAATAACTTATAAAAGAATCAAAAGTACTCAGGGTGGCTCACATTTCCCGCCAGGAGAGAGAGAGAGAGAGAGAGAGAGAGAGAGATAACGGTATAGAAAACGTGGCAACACTGTACACAGTTCCGGGCCACACCACAGCTGCAAACGTGGGCGAGTCCTACTATAATTTCGTTGGAGCAGCACCTTTACTGTTGAACATAATGAACGACCCGAAGGTTAAGTGGGCGCTGGGAATCCGAAATTGTATTTGGCAGTTCACAGCTCCAAGAGCTCCATGGCAAAATGGATTTACCGAAAGAATGATTGGTATTGTCAAGAACTGCCTGAGGAAAACATTACATAGAACTAAGATCACAAGAGAAGATTTAAGAACAGTAATAACTGAAATTGAAGCCAGGATTAATAATAGACCTCTGACTTATCAAGATGACACTAGCGACTCGCTAGAGGCCTTAACACTGGCTCACATGTTATATGGCAGGAAGCTCCATCCGATGCCTTGTGTGGATATCCAGGAAGAAGTTGATGATCCTAACATAGAAAATAATGATTTAGGACAACATCTGCGAGAGGGATATCAATATCTGAAAAGGGTGCTGGATACTTGGAATAGACATTGGAGCGAAGAGTATCTTTTGAGCCTACGCGAGAGGTTTTATGGAGCTCAAGCTGCCAGCAATAAATCAGTTATTAACATAGGAGATGTGGTCTTAGTGAAGACTGAACAGCCAAGATCCCAGTGGCCTTTAGCTAAAGTGATCTCCACACACCCAGATTCTGAAGGGGTGCTGAGACTCGTAAAAATAAAATGCAGGGGACATACCAGTATAAAAACTATTGATAAACTGGTACCCCTTGAGTTAGCAGCCACTCCGGATCCAGAGGATGGTGAAGATCAAACGGGTCAAGAGGCGCGACCTAGTAGGGCCGCAGCACAGGGTTCTCGAGAATTATGGAGGGAACTCTTGGCTAAGGGTCATATTACATGATACAACGTATCATTTTCCGCCGGCCCCAAAACTGTGGAAAATATTTTCCCCCAGAGCAGTTGCGCTCTCTAAATTGATCATAGTTATCCCTGGTTAAAGGCAGAGGCTGTAGAGACTGTTGTTAATTATTCAAGCGGTTTTAATAACCCAGAAACGACGTTCTCTTTAATAATTCTTGTTATTGTTAAATTAAATGCTACTGCATTTAACCCCCGTGGACAACTATGCATTGTAAATACATGTAATTATGTGGTATTTTCCACTGACCTAAGCTGCGTCTGCGCGATAGGTGACGTGGCAAGCAGGGAAAGATTCCCCTGTTAAGGCAGATGTGGAATTAAGATATTTACATAGTTAAAGGGAATAATTGGTCTAACTTTAGTTTAAGTGGAACTAAGATTAATTTGTTAGATTTGCCCTGTACATATCATGATGTAATTTAACTATATTTAGTACTGTAAATAATTAAAAGTTGGCAACCTACCATTCTATGAGGGAGGTAGAATTGCCGCGTTCACTCACTCTGCTCCTAGCTCTCGTGGAAAGTTATTTTGTCCCCATTCATTGATCTTAGATAAGCCTTGATTTAAGGAGATGGCTGGACTGAGGTGAGAGAGATATTAAACTTTGTTAATGGGTGTTTGAGTGTGAATGAAATGTAAAGTGTTGTGTCATCTGCATATGAATGGATGGGACTGTGGGTGACAGATAAGAGATCTTTAATATGATCTAGGAATAGGTATGGCATCAAAACCGATCCTTGTGGCACGCCGGCGTTAATTGAGTGGAAATTGGAATATACATCATCTA
>NC_136970.1:23885674-23913174 GCF_032717465.1 Coenobita brevimanus | reverse complement strand
GAGCATTAGATGAAAAAGGGAATTCAGTGTGGACAAATGCCATGTAATTAAGTTTGGTAAAAGTGGAAAAAGACCAGATGGGGATAATAAGCTTGGAAGCTCAACTCGACACACATCAAAAAGAGAGAAGGACCTAGGAATGATTATCAATAACAGACTATAACCGGTCGACCACATAAATGAGAAGGAACGAAAGGTACATACACTGCTTGCAAATATGAGAATAGCATTCACATATATAAATGAAGACATGTGAGAAAGATAATAATATCATTCATCAGACAAACCCTGCAATATGCATCAGTGATCTGGAATCCTCATCTCAAAAAACAGATAAGATTGAAAAAGTACAAAGGGCCACTACAAGATGGGTAGCCTACCAAGCTTAAAGTATCTAAGATATGAAAGACTAGAAAAACTGAACCTTCCAATATTACCAGAGAGGAGGAAAAGAGGAGACATGATAACGTTAAATAAATGCATCTCAGAGAAAGATAAAATAGGCTTCAATGACTATATAACCTATGGGGAGGCATCAGCAAGAGGACACTGCAAAAAATTGCATAAAAGGAGAGGTGACAAAGACGTAAGGATATTCAGTTTCCCAAATAGGGCAACTGATCAGTGGAATACACTACCGAATGAAACACGGTAGTGTGTGCCAAAACTACAGTATTCATAAATTTAAGAATATGTTTGATAAAAACAGTTTGATGCACGGGACAGTACGAGCTGGACTCATTCCTGTAAAGATACAATTAGATCAGAAAAGATAGGTAAGAACACACGGGTATGGAAATCTGCCTTTATTTAACATTCAGGGAAGGGCAAACCAATAGAACGGTAACTAATTCCTCGGCACAAGTAGGGTGAGGATGAGGGTGAGGGCTGGTTTGACTGGCAGGGGTGAGGGTGAGTGAGAGGGAGAGTGAGAATGGCAGACGTGAAAGTGAAAGAAAGTATGTGGATAACTAATGATGGTTAACATTCTATGATGGGAAATATGTACATGTTAATTAGAAAAATGATAAATGTACGAGTAAGAGTACCATAAGAAAACTTATGTAGTCTCTCTCTCTCTCTCTCTCTCTCTCTCTCTCTCTCTCTCTCCACTCAGTCACTCACAAAGCCACTTCATCAGGCCTCATATCTGGCACAAAGGCAGAATACAATTTGGTTAATTCAAGTAAACTGCTGCTGGATTCACCACTGTTGCTGTCCCAATAGGATCTTCATTATTTTTTCCTTCCTGGACAGTTTCCATTGAGTCATTTGTAGGGTTTGGCGGAGTGGGGTGCGGTGGAGTAGAGTGGTGTGTAGTGGAGTGGAGTGGGATGATTGTGGATCGGGTGCAGTGTTACGAGATCTGGCATAATTTTATACTTATAACATAATCTGAGGGGAATTTCATAGGCTAGCATAATATATGGCATACTCATGATTTTAGCATAATTTTGGTACATTTAGCATAAATATTGACTAATTTGAGAAAACTGAGAGAAATAATTGTGGAATATGAGAGCAGTAATGGAAAGCCAATGGAAATACAGACTCATGTTTATACGACAGTAGCTATTTTTTCCAGGCATCTCTCTCCTCTGCTATGCAGATGATTTGGCCCTGGTCTTCACACGCCGAGATTGCTTCTCCCAGGCGTACTATGCCCTGTCTCGACTCCATGCCAAATGCAACGAGCTTGGATTGAAAATCAATCTGGAAAAAACAAAGTGTCTGCCATTCGGCCTCCGTCCCCCAGACTTTCCATTGCTTCTCGGGGGTCACCAGCTTACCCTTGTCACTACACACCAGTATCTGGGGGTCTGGTTTGACCAGGGCCTAACCTTTGCAAGCCACGTCAGATACCAACGGGAACGTGCTTCCACCCGCCTCACTGCTCTCCGGTACCTTTCAAAAAGGAGCTTGGGGGCATCGTTTTCTGTCCTCCGCACGTTTTACATTCACTCCACAAGATCCCTGGTGGACTACGGAGCAATCAGTATGACTGGTCTCTCCCCACCTATCTCCAAGTCCTTGGAAGTTCTACAAAACAATGCTCTACGTATCATGCTCGGAGCTCCACCTTGGACCCGTCTAGTGAATTTGCGTTTGGAGAGTGGGCTGTCATCACTGACGCACCGCATTGCGCTACGCGCAGCAACAATCATACTCCAGCTGGTGCAGTGCCGGCCTGATCTACCTGTCTCAACCCTGCTCAAACGACTTTTGGGCCATCCACCTGAGGCGCTCCCTCAACGTGACTGGGCCCGAACCACAGCTGCCATCATTCACAATTTGGGAGCTGCTCCAAGCTTGTGCCAAGACCCTGATTCTCCTTTCCCTGGCTTTGAAGATCCACCACCTTGGACTCCACTCCCTTTCCATATCATCAGTCCATCAGAGGCCAAACCTCGCTCTTCTATTCCCGCCATGATTCGTCAGGATGGTCTTAGTCGGGTGGCTGCTTTAGACTCCCTGGGTTCGGCCACCTACTTTACTGACGGCTCTGTTTCTCCTGATGGCTCTGCTGGATCTGCTTTTGTCGTGGGGAATTTGGTTGAATCATGGCGCCTCTCCCCAGGAGTGTCTGCCTTCCAAACAGAGCTTGCAGCCATTTTGGGTGCATTGCGCCATGCTCATCACCACCATTATAGACGTGTCATTATCCATACGGACTGTCTTTCCTCCCTTCAACGGCTACGCTCTTTCTCCCTCCATGATAATGTGTTCCTCCTAACAGCAATTTACATGGTTGCAACTCTTCTTGTCCAAAGGGGAGCCACTATCATACTTCACTGGCTCCCAGGTCATGTCGGGATTACTGGCAATGAAAGAGCTGATGACACGGCACGCACTGCCTGCACTCATCCAGAGATAACATTCCCCCTCCGCCCCAGCCCCTCATACATTCTTGGAGCACTAAAGGCAACCATAGGCAGGCTGTCCCGGGAGGAACACCAACTCTGCATCTCGGGGGGCTCTAGCTCTGCAGACTGGTATGCCACTGCTACATCATACTCTCCCCTCCTGCCTCCTAAGGGCCTGCCTAATTATTTAGTAGTGAGAATACAGAGATTGCGCCTGGGGTTCCCCTGCTTCAAACAGATCGCTGGTACAGAGCCTGATCCGTGTCCTCATTGCTTGGCCAGGTCCGATGTGCCTCTCGTACATTACCTCCTTCACTGCCCCGCTACATCTCTGCTAAGGTCTTGCCCCAATGGTGGCCATGCCCGATCGGGTGATGAATTTGGGGATGCTGCTGGCATTGTTGCCAGGGCACCTTTTAATGTTTTACTTAACATGGTTAGGGACTACCCTCCACCACGTTAATTTCGGAATGAGCACTATATGTGCAACTGTGACGGGCTCTTTGTTTGCCCGTGTCCCAGTTCAACTGGGACGAATATCCCCCCCCCAAAAAAAAAAGTAGCTATTGTTCCATATTTCATAGTCAGTTGTATTTAGTGTGTTGTTTTAAGAAGCTTCAGTATAAAAAAAAAAATGTTTTGTTTATGAGTTACTAATTATCTGTGATATTTGGGCTAATCCTCTTAATCAGTCACAATAATTAGCTAATGGCAGAAATTTTTACGGGCTGAATTCTTTGTAGTAGAGTAGATAACCGCAGTGATAGTTTTTTTTTTTTTTTTTTATTCAAATGCTGGTAGCTAATTGTCATAACAAAATATTATATAGAAAGTAGAAGGATAATGATGCCGATCTCATCTCAGTCAAAAAAATGTTTAGCCTTGTTTAATTTGTTACAACTGCAAGCCAGCTTTATGTTCTTATTCAGCATTATCTCAAATGAGATCCCTTTTTTTTTCTATGTGCAATGCAGTTGACCTGTGTTGCTATTACTTAAGCTTATTAAAGGCTGCATAATAGTTTACTGTGAAAATAAACTAACTCTCAGAGTTAGGATAAAGCTGGCATAATTTCGTCGTCCCAGTAGCATTATTTCGATGGTTTCAGCATAATTTTAAATGGAATCTAACATAATTTGACAATAGAGATCTGGTAACACTGGCGGGTGGGGCAGGGTGGAGTGTGGTGTGGTATGGTGGGGTGTGGGTGGATGAGGTGAGGTGGTGTGTGGTGAGGTGGGGGACGGGTGGAGTAGGGTGACGTTGCGGTGAATGGGATGGGGTACGGATGAAAGAGGTGTGGTGGGGTGGGAGTGGGTGGGGTGTGGTGGGGTTGGGGTGGGGGATGTATTTTGGAGGAAATAAGGTCACATACTGTAAAAGAGAGAAGAGACTGCCACAGGGCAATGTAAAGCAGGTTCCTGGAAAGGTAGACTTCAGAGTATTTACAGTCTTAACCCTTGTAAGGTAATCTTGATTTTGTTACTAAATTAACTAACGTGGGGTCTGACAGACCCCACGGAAAAAAAAAAAAAAAAAACTTCCGTTTGAGATATTTCAAAATGCTTCAATACACAAATAATTCAACCCCTTATCTGTAAATAGGGCCAGAAAAAATAAAGATTAATCGAAAAAATATGTTTTTTTTAAAGTTTATACAAAAATGGTTAAATTTTAGGTATAAAAATTTTAAAATTAAATCTTGCAAAATTGAAAAGTAATACCATGATTCCTTGGGTGGTCTACAGTAGACCGATGTTGGGACCTTCTGTATACAAAAGGAGAAAGACAGCAAATTGAAATAAAAAAATCACAAGAGGGCTCAACTGAGGTTACATTATAGGTAATCTGGGGTCTAACATACCTCAATGGCTCTACAGAGCAAAATCAGAGCCAGGCACAGCTATGACCCCAGCATCCCCATGAAGAGCATCACTAGGCAGGAAGGTAATGAGACGGACAGATCTTTAGACCTTATGCTCATATTTTTTAAAATTAAATTTCGGGGACTGGGGTCTCTGAGACCCCACATTACCTATCTAGGGTTAAGATGATGTTTGTATGCAAGAAGAAAGCAAATAGGAAATAAACTTGGTTAAGGTCAAGATAAGTTTGAAAATGAAAAAAATAAGCTTAACTTTATCTTGTTCTTCATCTACAATGAGTACATATATATATATATCTATATCTAACTATCTATCTGTCCATCTGTCTATCAATCAATCAATCAATCTGTCTGTCTATCTATCTATCCATCTATCTATCCATCTATCTATCTATCTATCTATCTATCTAATTATATTTGTATATATACGAGGTGCAACCCAAAAGTTCCAGTAATTTGAATATTGTAGGAAAATAAGGTACCTTACCTCCTAGTTCTCACTGTCTCCTTCGAAATAGTCCCTTTGGGCATGTATACAGTGGTCCCAACAATTTTTCCACGAGTCCATGCATCCCTAGAAGGCTTCAGGCGTGCTAGTCTTGAGCACCTCCTGCGACTCTGTCTGGTTCTCCTCAATCGAGTCAAATCGACGCCCTTTCAGTCGTAATTTCAGCTTGGGAAACAGGAAAAAGTCACAGGCGAATAGGGTGGGTGGGGAATGACTACCGTGTTAGTGGAAGCCAGGAACTGCCAGACAACAATTGATGTGTTGGCAGGGGCGACGACATGATGCAGGACCCATCCCTTGTTCTTCCACTGTTCTGGACATTTGCAACAGATGTTCTCCCTCAGACGCTGCAAAACTTCGGTGTAAAACTTTCTGCTCACAGATTGACCGGGTAAGAAAACGATCAACATTGACTTGACATTGCTGTGAACTTGACGTGCTTTTTTCAGTCTCGGTGAATTGGGAGACGTCCATTGCGATGACTGCTGCTTTGTCTCCAGGTCATAACCATAAACCCATGATTCATCACCAGTTATGATCTTGGAGATGAAGGTGGCGTCATCTCTGACCTGATTCTTGAGCTCCCTGCAAACTGCAGTGCGATGTGCTTTCTGCTTGTCACTCAGCAGTCTTGGCACAAATTTTGCAGTGATGCGTCTCATGCCCAACACGTCCGACAAAATATGTTGCATGCTCCCATGCGACAGTCCAACTATATCACAAACATCATGGATAGTTCGTCTATGATCTGCAAGGATAGCCTGACGAATATTTCCGACGTTTTCTGGTGCTGTTGCAATTGACGGTCGTCCAGAACAGTCATCATCTTCGACGATGTTTGTCCTTCCTTGAACCACTTGTGCCAGAAAAATACTCTGCTTTGGGACATGGCATGTTCACCAAAGGCTTACTGAAGCAACCAGTGAGTTTCTGCAGCTGTCTTGTTGGCCTTGAAGCAGGACTTGATGCAGGTTCTTTGTTCCATGAGGTCTGCCATTGCAAAACCACAAAACCACCTACACACCACGCTACAATAGTAAGCGTAACTCAACAACACGTCCAGTCACAGAAAAGGCCGGGGCCAGACTGATGCAAAAAGAGTGCTGCTGACTCCTCCTACTGGCAAAAGGCAAAACTGCAAACGGTTGGCTCCCTTTGTTCAAATTACTGGAACTTTTGGGTAGCACCTCGTGTGTATATATATATATATATATATATATATATATATATATATATATATATATATATATATATTGCTCACCTTCAGCTTTTTTTTTTTATATGAGGAAGAAGGAACCAAAGGCCATGAGCCCGCAGTAACAGTTCCCTCCAAGAGAAAAACAAAATACAATAGAGAGCCAAATTCAAGATCCGATCATTTTGAGATGCCTGGACACACTGCGTTTGAAAGACTGGAGATCATATGCAGCAGGAAATACAGACAGAGGAAGACAGTTCCAGAGCTGCCCTGTTGCATAAATGAAAGACTGGGAGTAACGGTTAACTCTTCCATTAGAGAGCTGGACAGAAAAGGGATGAGAGTTTGCTGCTAGACGGGTGCTACGCGCCCGTCGTAGAGGTGGAGGAATACAAGCAGACAGTTCAGAGGAGCAATGACCATTAAAGTAGCGATAGAGAAGAGATAAAGATGCAACAGTGCGGCGAAGAGACAGAGGTTGAGGGGAGTCGGTAAGAGGAGGAGAGTCAATGAGACGAAAACCCTTAGACTCCACCCTATTGAGAAGAGCTGTATGTGGGGAGCCTCCCACACATGAGAGTTGTACTCCACACAGGGGCAGATGAAACCCCTGTATAGAGTCATCAATTGTGCAGGGGTAAAGAAAGAGCGGAGTCGGCTTAGCACATCCAATCTCTTGGAAGCAGATTTTACAAGAGAAGTAATATGATCTTTCCAAGATAAGTCCCGAGTAAATGAAACCCCAAGCATGTTCAAGGATGATGCAGGATTAAACTGAATATTATTATACATTAGTGGGTATACCTGTGGAAGATTTTGTCGGGTTGATAGGTGTAAGAACTGAGTCTTAGATGCATTAAAAACAACCATATTATTTTTACCCCAGTCAGAGATACGATCCAAGTCAGACATTAGGTGTGCCATAGCCTCATCCCTTGTTTGTTGAAGTAACTGTTGAGATGGGCGTTGCAGGAACCGAATGGAAAGGTGAAGGGTGGAGTCATCAGCGTATGAGTGGATAGGGTTAGATGTACAGCTTAGAAGATCATTGATGAATAAAAGGAAGAGAGTTGGTGATAGGACAGAGCCCTGAGGAACACCACTGTTGATAGATCTAGGAGAAGAACGATGGCCGTCTACAACAGCGGCTATAGAACGACCAGAAAGGAAGCTAGAGATGAAGGCACAGATAGAAGGATAGAAACCGTAGGAGGGCAGTTTGGAAATTAAAGATTTATGCCAGACTCGATCGAAAGCCTTTGAGATGTCAAGTGCAATGGCAAAGCTTTCGCCAAAGTCCCGAAAGGAGGATGACCAGGAGTCTGAAAGGTAGGTGAGAAGATTGCCAGTGGAGCGTCCCTGACGGAACCCATACTGACGATCGGAAAGAAGGTTGTGATAGGAAAGATGCCTTAAAATTTTTCTATTGAGAATTGACCCGAAAACTTTTGAAATACAGGACGTTAAAGCAATTGGACAATAGTTGGAGGGTTGGGAGTGGTCACCCTTCTTTGGGACTGGCTGAATGAGAGCAAACTTCCAGCAAGAAGGAAAGGTACAAGTTGACAGACAAAGGCGAAAGAGTTTGCCTAGGCAGGGTGTAAGCACAGAAGCACAGTTCTTAAGAACAACAGGAGGGACCCCATCAGGCCCATATGCCTTGTTAGTACTGAGGCCAGTGATGGCAGAAAATACATCAACTAAAGAAATTTTAATGTCAGCCATGAGGAAGTCAGAGGGGAGAAGTGATGGAGGAACAGCACCGGAATCGTCTAAGGTGGAATTGGAGGAGAAAGTCTGTACGAAGAGATCTGCTTTATCAGTAGAAGAAATAGCTACAGAACCATCAGAGTAGAAAAGAGGAGGGAAGGATGATGAGGTAAAGTTGTTAGAAAGATTTTTGGCAAGGTGCCAGAAGGAACGGGAAGAATTCGAGTTGGAGAGTTGAGAGCAGTTAGTATGGATGAAATTTTTTTTAGTAGAGAGAAGAACAGACTTAGCACGATTCAGGGCAGAAACGTAAAGATGATGTGATTCAGGGGTGGGTTGGCTCCGGTACCTTTTGTAGGCCCTCTCCTTGTTGCGGACAGCATTAGAACAAGCGTGATTAAACCAAGGCTTTCTTGCGTTAGTCAAAGGATATGAGAAAGGAATGTATGCTTCCATGCCCGAGAGAATAACCTCCGTAATGCGCAAGGCACACTCAGATAGCTCCCAGCCATGGAAGCAATAATCATTCCAGGGAAAATCAAAGAAGTACTGCCTGAGGGCCTCCCAGTCCGCAGCTCCAAAATGCCACAGACGACATTTCCCTGGAGGGTCCACAGGCCGTACCGGAGTGATAGGACAGGTTAAGGTAATAAGGTTGTGATCGGAGCTGCCCAATGGAGAGAAAAGATTAACAGAGTAAGCAGAAGGATTAGTTGTGAGGAAGAGGTCAAGTATGTTGGAGCTCTCTCCAAGGCGGTCAGGGATACAGGTAGGGTCCTGTACAAGCTGCTCTAGGTCATTAAGGATAGAAAAGATGTAGGCTTGTTCACCAGGTGGATCCGTGAAAGGAGAGGAGAACCAAAGGTGGTGGTGAACATTGAAATCTCCTAGAATGGAGATTTCAGAGAAAGGAGAAATGGAGAGAATGTGTTCCATCGTAGAAGTAAGATAGTCGAAGAATTTTTGATAGTCAGTAGAATTAGGGGATAAGTAAACAGCACAGATATATTTAATCAGAAAATAACAGGAAAGCCGAAGCCAGAGTGTAGAGAATTCAGAAGAATCGAGTTCAGGAACACGAGAGCAAGATAAGTCATTGCGTATATATACACAACAGCCACCTTTGGCTTTGAAATGAGTATAGAGAAAGTAGGAGGATACAGAAAAGGGTTTGCTGTCAGTTGCCTCAGACAGCTGAGTCTCCGTTAGAAAAAGAAGGTGAGGTTTAGAGGAGGAGAGGTGGTGCTCAACAGAGCGAAAGTTAGAGGAAAGGCCGCGAATGTTGCAGAAATGAAGAATAAGAGAGTCAGACAGTGGTTCCAGGCAACTCGAGTCGTCATCGGGAGAGGGGCGGATGGTGGGGGCATTTATGGTCCCCCCCCCCCTGGGGACTCCGAGGCTTGATGAAAAGACGCCATTTTTGTTGAATTTTGAATAGGAAGTGTAGTGTGTACTGTGCATGTAGTTTGGTGTAGATAGTTAGAAAAATTTGTACTGGAGAGCATGCTGGCCTACTCTCTGTGTAACTGAGACACTGCAAAGGTTCAGCAAAGGGGGATGGTCAGGAACTAGTCCTGAGGGCTGATGAAACGGGAGCTCCAGCACTCCCTGTCATCAGCTTTCCATCCACCTCGGGAGTACTGCCCTGCTCGACTGGTGCTACAGTCTACTCCACATATGTAAAATCACAAACTGTTTCTCCTTCATCAAAGCAGTAAAATTCGTTGTAAATATAAGAGCCGGGTAACAGGTAGGTGTACACACACTCAAAACAGTATCGTTACACTTTTTGGTTTGTGCAATACAAACTGACACCACGAATAAAACGTTGGATAACAGCTTCCTTCACCCTTCCGAGACAGCTGGATTGTTCAGCATAAAATTCATCGGACTCCCCTGTAACGAAATTTTTTTTTTGGTTTGTGTACATCCGACTTTGCCTTTGCCTCATTTCGAAAAGTAAGTGAGAATAAGAGTATACGGACTGGAAAAGAAAGAGACAAGGAATAATTGTAGGTCTGTCTGTTGTATATAAAATGATCACTTAATTTTCTGTTTAATATATAATAAACACTAGATGGAGTACTAGGTGAAGGCATAGAAAATTAGGTACTGTTGTATTCAAAATTCTGTCTCACCTTCACAGTAATATATGATAAACAATATAAGTAATACATGATAAATAATATAAGGCATGCTATGCGAAGATGTAAAAAAGGTAAGTATAGTTGTGCTTAAAATTATAACTTACCTTCACAGTCAAATATAATAAAGATCATAAGATATACCACGTGATGAAATAAAAATGATATGTATATTCGCTATGCTGAAAATAATGATAGGTATATTCGCTGTGCTGAAAATAATGATTGGTATATTTGCTGTGCTGAAAATAAGAATAGGTATATTTGCAATGCTGAAATAAATGAGAGGTATATTTGCTATGCTGAAAATTATGACTTTCCTGGGGAATAATATATGATTAACACCTGAAGAGATACTAAGTGAAGAAGTCATATTAACTAGTGTACACGTGGTGGTAGGTGGTGGCAACCATCATTCATTCACTTGGTGTAGTGTTGCCTACTTCTTCTTTCACTTTTATCACTTTTTTTCCGTGTCTGCCCTCTGTCTTCCTATTTCTTCCATTTTTCCAGTCACTTTTTATTACTCCTCTTTCCTTTTCAGGTGACTTTACATTGAGTGACAAGCCAAATAGTTTTTCCGTAAGTAAGGAAATCATTCACGTTGCTGGGTGGAAACCATATAACCAACCCAAACGTGTTACTAATGTGTCAACAAGTGGCTTGGCGGAGGGTTAGTGCTCATCCCCGTAAAACAACTAACTCAAAGACAAACGACCACCCTTTAAGGTATTATGGTGTCAGGATATAGATAGATAGATGAACAAGTGGTGTCTCAGGGTATAACTATAAATCTATACTTCCACCATAACACAGCCACATCTAAAATACACCACCCACTTCCCACCGATCCCTCTATCACTGTGCCAGTAATCTCCTTAGTTAGTCAAAACCGGCTGGAAAAATGAGAAGGAACACCGTAGCACACACAGGAACAAATATTGGCTTTGTATATGTACAAGCTAAAGGATGTCTGTAAAACCTATTACTGAGGGAACTGCTAATAGAATGAACAATCAGTCTCGGTAATTGGCAAGGGAGTCCCATAACAGGTAAAGTGACAGCACGGTGAGTCAGTTAGGACATTCATGAGCGTTTGTGAGTCCAGTGTATGATCATTAAAGGTTTGAATTATATGAGAATTTATGAAGGAACAAGACTGGAAGGACTGACTCGTCTATTTACTGAAATATGTCAGGACTGTCTCGTTCAAGAATGGTGTAATGGTATTAGCAGGGGTGTTTTTATGGCATTCTGGTATGATGGTATCAGCAGGGGTGTTTTTATGAAACGTTGGTATGATGGTATTAGCAGGGGTGTTTTATGACATGGTGGTATGATGGTACTAGCAAGGGTGTTTTTATGACATGCTAGTATGATGGTAATAGCTGGGGGGGTTTTATGACATGGTGGTATGATGGTATTAGCGAGGGTGTTTTTATGACATGGTGGTATGATGGTATTAGCAGGGGTGTTTTATAACATGATGGTGTGATGGTATTAGCGAGGGTGTTTTTATGACATGGTGGTATGATGGTATTAGCGAGGGTGTTTTTATGACATGGTGGTATGATGGTATTAGCGAGGATGTTTTTATGGCATGCTAGTATGATGGTATTAGCGAGGGTGTTTTTATGACATGGTGGTATGATGGTATTAGCAGGGGTGTTTTATGACATGGTGGTGTGATGGTATTAGCAGGGGTGTTTTATGACATGGTGGTATGATGGTATTAGCAGGGGTGTTTTATGACATGGTGGTGTGATGGTATTAGTAGGGGTGTTTTATGACATGGTGGTATGATGGTACTAGCAAGGGTGTTTTTATGACATGCTAGTATGATGGTAATAGCTGGGGGGGGGTTATGACATGGTGGTATGATGGTATTAGCGAGGGTGTTTTTATGACATGCTAGTATGATGGTATTAGCGAGGGTGTTTTTATGACATGGTGGTATGATGGTATTAGCGAGGGTGTTTTTATGACATGGTGGTATGATGGTATTAGCGAGGGTGTTTTTATGACATGGTGGTATGATGGTATTAGCGAGGGTGTTTTTATGACATGGTGGTATGATGGTACTAGCAAGGGTGTTTTATGACATGGTGGTATGATGGTATTAGCAGGGGTGTTTTTATGACATGCTAGTATGATGGTAATAGCTGGGGTGTTTTTACGACGTGGTCGTGGGTCTTAGAGAAAAACACCGACGATTATTTAAACGAACTTAAAATCCTCAAAGTGTTCCTGCCACACCCCGGCTAAATCTTTATTTTTCACTGTTTAATTTTGTTTTCATATTCATAATCAAAATTCAGTCCCTCCCTCTTTATATGCAAATTTTATTCCTTAATTATCCTCTTCATTGTCTCCACTAATGTTACTCTCCTTAATTATCCCCTCCAGTCTCTCCCCTAATATGTTATCATCCTTAACTATCCCATCAGTTTCTCCCTAAAACTGTTATCTTCCTCTATTATCCCTTCCAATCTCTCACCTTATCTTCCTTAATTTTACCCTCCAATCTCTCCCCTGATGTATTATCTTCCTTAATTATCCCTTCCAATCTCTCCCCTGATGTATTATCTTCCTTAATTATCCCTTCCAATCTCTCGCCTAATATGCCATCGACCCTCTCCATAGAACCCTCAGTTTATCATCCACTCTTGAAATCACTTCCAATTTTATGACAGTGGGGCCATTGAGAAGCCCAGGAGTTGGTGAGTATAGTGATGTGAAAAGGAGTGACTGGCGGAAGGGTGAATGGCTTATCATAGTGCTGGCGTAAAAGATTGACTGCATAAGTGTGACTGGCATGAAGGAGTGCCTGGCATAATAGAGTGACTAGCATAAGTGACGGGCATAAAAGAGTGACTGACAACAGCGACTGGAACAAATGAGTGGCTAGCATAAGAGTCACTGCCATAATGAAGTGACTATCATAACAAAATGACTGACATAAAAGAGTGCTTGGCATAAAAGAGTGACTAGTATAAGAGTGACTGGCATAAAATAGTGATTGGCATAAAAGTGACTGGCATAAAAGAGTGATTGGCACTTCAGTGACTGACAAAAAAGTAGCTGGGATATCAGTAAGGGAGGGGAGGGGGAGGATACGTGTAGGATAACAGTGACTGGCATAAGTGTGAGGGAGGGGAGGGGAGGATACGTGTAGGCTAATACAGTCATAAATTAATAACTCTTATGCTGATGGAGTCAAAATCTGCCAGTCTTATCAGTGTCATAAATAACAGAAGGTCTTTATCGCTGTCACATTGATGGAAGTCAGATTATTCATTCTGACATTTTTCTTTCCTCTTGTGTGCCAGCCCAGTCGTTTATATATATATATATATATATATATATATATATATATAGTACTTATTTGCTTATCGGTAGCAAAATTGTGTCCTAGTTACTTGTTATGTCATTTTTCTGAGTCCTCATGGTGTGTGCTGTTGTAGTGTTGGCTGACTTTTTAAATTGGACTTTTTCCCGTCATACAAAAGCCTCCAGGTTTCATTTAAACAGTAGTCTTGTTACAGATGAACAATATCAGCGAGAGAAAGTCATTGTCTGTCTGGTTGAATGTCAGTTCATCTGTCCATAACACTGTGTAACAAACTACAAACCAGTTTTTTATTTATGTCGATTTTTACGCTATTTCTGATTAATGTCAATGCGTAGATTCCGAATATGCTATTTGTTTTTGTGTAAATCTAGAGTTACAGGAATTATGCAACAACATATGTATCGTACAAGGACAGGAACTGCAACTTGTTACCATTTAGAGAATGCTGAGAATGTCAAAGAATATATATATTTCCGGGTGTGTATTATGAATATAATTAGAAAATGAGCAAACAGTAACATCACAAGGAATGCAGGGCACATAGTATCTAGAAATGCACTTTTGATCTTGACTTTCTTCTGTAGCTGTGACGACAATCGCACAACAATCCCTTAATGTAATCACCCATCATCGTCTTGTTCCACCTGCCCTGATATCTGGTTTCCATCAGCAGAATGTCCAGGTGGAACCGTTTGCCATGCTTCTTGCTGACTGCACCCAAGGTGCTTTTGAAGAAATCAAGGTGGGAATGCGAGTGCAATTTGACTGACATTCTGCATCCAAGCCGGCGGAATGCGCCGATCAGGTCATCGACGAGCTGTGCGGAATCTGGTCTCCGCTGGTTGCCAAGAAAACCTTCCACAACCCCTCTGAAAGCATTCCAAGTGCACTCTTCATCATCAGTCATTTTGCCCTGGAGTTCACGACTTGCAAGCATTCTTTGGACTTGTGGCCTGGTGAATATGCGAGCCGTCACCTTTGCTATGCTCAGCTTGGGAAACATTGATCGGATATGCAGAAACGCATAGCCATCCTTGTCGATGGCTTTCACGAATCTGTTCACAAACCAAGTTTTATGCGTAGCAGAGGTAGCAATGCCTTCTATCTGGAGATCAGTGGAGCCTGATGTGAGACTCTCTGTAGGACCAGTCTTTCCTCACGAAATATTCTGCATCGCTCCAGCTGTCCCACAAGCATAAAACACATGAGTACTTCGTATATCCACCCTGCATTTCAAGTGGGAACGAAATCATTTTGAAATCCCCACAAACCTCCCAGTTGTGATCTGAGAACTTGATGTTTGTCAGACAAATCTTCACATTCTCATAACCTTCTTTCATTTCCACAGAATGGACAACTGGAATTGATGGGAGTTCGTTGCCGTTATGCAAAAGTACAACTTTTAGGCTCTTCACGGAACTGTCTATGAAGACTCGCCATTCTGAGGCCTTGTAATCCACTCCCGTGGCTTGGAACGAACCCTTAACATCAAAACAATAACACAACAAGGTTTCTTCACAAAATTTGAAGACTGATGCGAACTTGCCGTGGCGATTCTTATTACTCAACTTGCAACTGGGATCCAACAAGTTCCATTCACTTAGACGTGACGCCAGCAGCTCAGCACTGGACTTGGTGAGTCCTAAATCTCTGACCAAGTCATCCAGTTCTTACTGACTGGGAAGGTGTGGAGTGTCTCCAGAACATTCTCCAACACACTCTTTGTCATAATTTTCCCCTCCGTATCGACGATGTCCTCATAATCAGATACAACTTACATGTCCGCAGGATGGACAGGAATCGTCAGCTCATCGTTGTGAGGCACCAGAGAGATCAAAGAAGGCATATTTGGATATACAATGCTCTTTCTGCCCTTAATGCTCTTCACACGACTTACATCAACCATGCAAAAATGACAATCGTCGTGGATATTTGAAGGCTTTCGCCACACTCTCCGAACTGTGAAAGGTATCTTCTTTCTCACTCCTCGTAGCCAAACTTCAAGCACAGAGCAACAGCTACCACAGGTGTGGTGCAGAGCCCAATCCTTGTCTTGATAGCCCATTGCCACGCCAAAATATGCTTTGTATGCACGAGCAAATTTGGTATCAATGTGGATTTTGTGTTTAATCATCTTCAATCCAGTATATTCTCCAAATACATAACAAAATGTATCGGTTGACAGTTTGCCAGACAGTCTACTGGTCATTCTCATCAACAGAAACACCTTCAGGAACAGCTCAAAAACATGTCAACCAGTCGAACCAGCAATGTGAGACTAGTTCATCGAATAAACTGACTAGATCCACGTTGCATGACGCAATAATGGTCATATCAGTGACATCTGCTTGGACGCAGACGGTGTGTGTGTGTGTGTGTGTGTGTGTGTGTGTGTGTGTGTGTGTGTGTGTGTGTGTGTGTGTGTGTGTGTGTGACATGGTAAGCGATACGTCAGTCATTACATCGGCGTGTGTGTGTGTGTGTGTGTGTGTGACATGGTAAGCGATACGTCAGTCATTACATCGGCGTGTGTGTGTGTGTGTGTGTGTGTGTGTGTGTGTGACATGGTAAGCGATACGTCAGTTATTACATCGACACGCGGAAACAAGACTGGAAATAAACAATTGCCAATTGTTGACAAAAATCTAGATATAGACAAACAAAACATACACCATTGAAATTAGCGTGGGAAACTGAGTGTAAAAAGACCCCCCTCCCAAAAAAAAAAAAAATGCATAAACCAATTCCTTGTTACAGTGTATAATAGGCGTAGGAAAGAAACGATGACCGTGAAAAAAGGTCACAACCGCAGCATTAGGATCTGATATATACAGTATATTGGTGTGGTTTACTGAATTTTTTACTGTGTAGCTTAAGAGACAGAAAGACAGAGAGAATTCCTAATGTGAGATCCCTGTTTGACCGATATCGAGGCAGGTGATGTGGTGTGGTGTGGTGCAGTGTAGTGTTGTGTAATGTGTGGTGTAGCGGCGTGTGAGTGTTAATAACACAGTGCAGGGAAGGTGGGTGCACAGGCAAGGGCAAGGGGTGAGGCAGGAGGGCAAGGAAGGAGGGGTAGGGGAGGGATGGAGGGGTAGGGGAGGGAAGGAGGGGTAGGGGAGGGAAGGGGGGAGAGGGAAAAGAAGAAGGGATGGGGAAAGAAGGAAGGGTGGGGAGGGAAAGAGGGATGGCAAGAGGAGGAGGATGAAGGGGACGGGAAGGATAGGGAAGGGATATGGCAGAAGAGAAAGAGAGAAGAAAGGAAAGAGTAAAAGAGATTTGGGGCTGAGGAAAGGAGGGAGATAAGAAAGCGGGGGGGAATGGATGGGGAGGAATTGTTAGGGGGAATGAGGAGGAGGAGGCAATGGGCGGCAGAGAGAAGGGAAGGAAGCATGTGGGGGAAGGGAAGGGGAGAGGGAAATAGGAGGCGGGGGATGGGGGAGGTAAATAAGGAGAAATTAATTAACAGCTGAAAGAAAGAGAACCTGAGGTCAAGTCAATACGGGTGCTGGTCTGAGGTTGGGAGGGTATATTTGTGTTTGATGAGAGAGAGAGAGAGAGAGAGAGAGAGAGAAAGTGTGTGTGTAAGGGGGGGGGGGTCTGGGTGTGGGTATGTGTCAGCACGATAACTACGCAACCACTCAAGATATCATCACAAAATTTTACAGGTGTGTTGGAGGGGAAAAAAAAAAAAAAAAACGATCACTAGATCGAAATTGGTGAGAGTAGGTCAAGGTTTGCTTGTCTGTTATAACGATAACTTCGCAACCTCTCAAGATATCATCACTAAATTTTACAAACGTGTAGTAGGGACTAAAATCTCCTACGAGTATTGTTTTCAGTGTCTGTGTGTCTCTCAACAAGATAATTTCGCAGCAACTCAACATATCATCACAAAATTTTACTGGTGTGTATAAGAGATGAATATTTCTTATCAGTTCGAAATTGGTGAAAGTAGGTCAAGGTCTGTGTGTCTGTTACTACAATACCTTTTGCAACCGCTCAAGATATCATCACAAAATTTTGCAGGTGTGTAGTAGGGATGAAAATATCCTATGAGTTCGGAATTGGTGAAAGTATATGAAGGTTGTATTCCGAGTCTCGCTAGATATGTATCGGCTCGCGGCTGGTGTGATTCCCCACTTGGGGGGGCCTCTAGAGTTTTACCTCAGACAAAGGATAAGTCAATACCATTTTGATAATTTATAAAGCATTTGAGTTAAAGCCATGAATAAGAACACTCAGGGAATACCTGGATAATGATATCCTCCCATCCACTGGTGACGAATATAGGGACAGATACGTACAGTTAAGAATTAAACAGAATAGCTGAAGCAGCAATGAGGAGAATGCAGCAGGTAATGTAGTTCTGAGGGATGTAACTGGTGTGGAAGAGAGAGAGAGAGAGAGAGAGAGAGAGAGAGAGAGAGAGAGAGAGAGATTATTTAGATTAAAAAGAAAAGCTAGTTTCTCTAATTGCGCAGTTTTTTCTTTCGGGACATTGCTGGAGAGCTATTATGAAACACACACACACACACACACACACACACACACACACACACACACACACACACACACACACACACACACACACACACACACACACACACACAGTTCAGCGTGTACGTGTAATGACCTCAGCACATCCAAGTGTAATGTGGTGTAGCCATAAAAGCCAGCAGCGTGATAGGGGAGGGGAGTACTGTGGTGCCTGTACTGTACACACAATGGACAAAAGCATGTGTGTGTGTGTGTGTGTGTGTGTGTGTGTGTGTGTGTGTGTGCTGATGGTATTGCACACACAATGTTACTTGCCTGGGGAAGAGAGAGAGAGAGAGATGCTATATTATGGTGACAAGTAAGACATGGAAGGAGAGGGGAGTACGTAGGGAGAGTGAGACGGGACAAGCTCTAATTCAAACAGTCAGACGGAGGAGGGGGGAGGTATTGAAACCAGCGACGTCGTTCTGATTTAACAATTAGACTGCCATGTCTTTGATTAAGAGAGAATATGTGTGTGTGTGTGTGTGTGTGTGTGTGTGTGTGTGTGTGTGTGTGTGTGTGTGTGTGTGCACTGATTACCGTACTACATCCATCACATGTCATTACTGTAAGTGAGGGTGGCACTGAAGATGTGCAGGGCTGTGACGAAATGAGATTGGAACCGATGACAAAGTATGATAGACGAAGTTAAGTGACGAGATGCAGAAGTTATGAAATGAAGTGGCAGTGAAGTGAGTTGGCAAGAACATGGTAGTGTGGTGATATGGACGTTGAGTGACGAGGAGTGAAAGATGAGACATGTCAATAATTTGAAAATGAAAGATACATGGCGGGAAGTAAAATGGTGAGAAACATGAACATAGCAGTAATTATGACGAGGGTGTAACTGTGGGTGATGTGAAAAGTGATTAACGACATGGTGAAAGGTGTTGAGGTGAAGTGACGCGGACTGAAACATGACCTAAGGAGGATACGAGTAACACATGAAATAATTAAGCATAAAGGATGATGAAGTGGTAATGAAGTAGTGTAAGATGATTAAGTGAAGAGGACTAAAACGTCTTGTATGAGGGATATGAGAAACACATGAAGTAATTAAATATGAAGTAGTGATGCAGCGATAGTGAAGCAGCAGAAAGTCATTAAGTGCAGAGGAGTAAAACATAATGTAAGAAAGGTATGGGTAACACAAGTAACTAAACATGAAGTGGTGATGCAGCGGTAGTGAAGTAGCGTAAGGTCATTAAGTGAAGAAGACTAAAACATGATGTAAGAAGGATATGAGTAAAACGTAAAGTAATTAAACAGGAAGTGATGATGCATGGGAGAAATGAGACCGGTTGTGTGTGTGTGTGTGTGTGTGTGTGTGTGTGTGTGTGTGTGTGTGTGTGTGTGTTGTGTGTGTGTGTGTGTGTGTGCATATTAACATGTATAACTTATAAATCTCAAAACAATCAATTGTATAGGCTACACGATGGTATGGGAGGTACGTTATAGAATAAGAGGAACGGTATAGTACAAGAGGTACAGGATGGTACAAAACGAATAGAGTGGTGCAAGAGGTACAGGGGAAAGAAAGAGGAAAGTACAAAACATATAGAATGTGTTTGTCAGGGTAGGTAAACATGCTAATGACGTCAAACGGGACTCTTGATGAGGATACAAAGTTTTATCATAATTTCTTTTACCTTCATTAAGTCTTTCATCTTATTCTCTCGAAATAATGCTTAGAAAACTGACATATTTGTTCAGCCTGTGATTCGATAATCTTAATTCATCTTTACATTACTTGTAATTTTTATTTTTCTTAAACATTTTGCCCAAATTATTTTACATCTTTCTTCGTGTTTCTTCATTCCAAACACACACACACACACACACACACACACACACACACACACACACACACACACACACACACACACACACACACACACACACACACACACAACCGGTCTCATTTCTCCCATGCTCACCAGAAGAAGTTAGGTCAGAAACAAATGAATCTGGAGAATTATGAGTTACCGTGTCAAGAAAAGAAAAAGCAACAGATAAGACAATAAAACAGATGAGTTAAAATATTGTAGGGACAACGAACAGACATCACAGGTGCCAAACAGTCTGTAGCTACAAGAATGAAAATAATGCAAATCTGGACACAGGTAACCCTGTCAACATCAGTGGAGGAGGTTAACAAGAGCGACTCACACTGTACCCCAATTACGGACGTCAGACGCCGAAATATTGCACGTTATTAACCAACACTATACCCAGATCTGGAAACTTTAATTACGGTGACGATATTCCAACACAACTACATATCTGAATTAAGCGAAATTATTTATCCCTGTCTAATCTTAACAGAGCTGCTGCACACACTGTAGAGGCATCCATGACGACCCGTTTTGTTGATTACTATTACAACAACCACCCCTATCCTTTCCTTCCTTGACCTGTCTCTCTCTCTCTCTCTCTCTCTCCATCTTCCCATACTCCTTTCATCCCCTGACCTTCCTCCTTAACTTCCCCTCCACCTCCACCTCCCTCTCCATATCCATTCCAGTTGGCTTGACCTCATTTGTGTGTGTCTGGGTGTGAGAGAGAGAGAGAGAGAGTGTGCAATATTACAGCACAACACTGTCTTCTGTTGTGGCAACACAAAGTAATAAAAAGGTAAACATCATCAGCTGCAAGGGGTCGCTGTTCGGGATAATTTGGTAATTAAATTTGGTCATTTTGTGCAACGAATTATTTTACGGGGGGTCAGCATAGAGGATGGGGATGACCAGTGGCTGTGGTGTGGTGTGGTGTGGATTATCACAAGCGATGGGCATGGCCGGTGGCTGTGGTGTGGTGTGGTGTGGATTATCACAAGCGATGGGCATGGCCGGTGGCTGTGGTGTGGTGTGGTTGCTGTGAGATGCTGAGGTGTAGTTCTGCTGGTTTGTAAAGTGTTCTTTTCAGTGTAAATTTGATATCGACTTACTAAAGAGACTACTTATATTTTGAAGGCTGGAATGTTTTCTTTCCTTCTTTATTATTATGTGTGTCATTTATGTTTTTCCTTTGATGATGGATTACTCTCGCATATCCACAAAATAGGACAATACATTTGGTTGATGGGTTTTCATCCTTTTATTACTCAAGCGAACAGCTTGCCCTTAGCTTTATAAAACTGTCTGACCATACCTAGAAGAAAGGAGAAAAATATAGGCCATATCTATGTAAAAAGTTAAAGGAGTTACGGTAAGTTTTATGTGCGAGTCAGTTGGCGCTTGTACAGCAGGTACAGTATGTGTAGATATTAATTTCTTAAATGGATGCCAAGACTGAAGGGCATTTTATCCGCCTAATAGTTTCTGTGATATCAATTTATTTAGATGAACGTTACTTTTAGTAGACAGTTATATGTGATGTCCATTACAGGCATACACACACACACACACACACACACACACACACACACACACACACACACACACACACACATATTCCATTTAACGAGGTGCTACAAGCAAAGCATATTAATTAACTTTGTGCCATATTAATATTTCCACATCATGTAAAATATATTAGCCTCACCCAAATAAAAATAATTACTGCTGTGGAGAAATACGATACCGGTACGAATTGCAAATGTATTATTCATTTCAAAATAGGGCCACAGTTTAATAGATTGTTTTCTTCATTTAAGTGTGCAAACACAGAAATGTTTGTAGTTTTCAATTAATTACTGTATGTACGTTTTCTCGTCACTCTGATTGCTACCAACTTCAGCCAAATCCTTCATTAATAAGTTCACAAAGTTCTTCATTCTTCTCTCAACACTCACTTTTTTTTTTTTTTTAACATTATCATAGTCCTTACATTTTCAGAAGTTGCTAAACGTGTTTCTTGATCATACTTCACCCCATCCCCTAGGCAGCAGTTAAGTTTGGGATGATGATGATGATGATAATTGTTATGATGGTGTTGACGATGATGATGATGATAATTGTTATGATGGTGTTGACGATGATGATGATGATAATTGTTATGATGGTGTTGACGATGATGATGATGATAATTGTTATGATGGTGTTGACGATGATGATGATGATAATTGTTATGATGGTGTTGACGATGATGATGATGATAATTGTTATGATGGTGTTGACGATGATGATGATGATAATTGTTATGATGGTGTTGACGATGATGATGATGATGATGATGATGATGATGAGTCTGTTCTTATCAGATTATGTGTTTTGTGTCTGGAACCCCTATACAAGGTCTTCTCGCAATGGAAGCTGTTGCAAAGTTTAGCCTACACCCCTTGGTACGGTTTTAAATTATCTTATTTTATCAACAAAGAAACAAGAGGTGAGCACTTACAGCCGTTTTGGAGTTACAGCAACATAAAAGAATTGGTTACATGTCTTTTTACGCGATTTACTTTCACACAACATTTAAATATTCTTTTAGTTTCTGTTTACGTTGTTTTCTGCATCGACTCAATGTACATCAGCAACACACAAGAGGATAATTGTAAGAAACACAATAAATCAATAAGGAAAAGGTATATTACGAAATTACCAATCCAAGGAGCCTCCTTTAGTCTTGGTGGCGAAGAGAGGGAGGGAGGTAAGGAGGGAAGAGAAAACAAGAAGAAAGAATGGGAGGGATGGAAAGGGAAAGAAGAAAAGGAATGGGAGGGAAAAGGAGACAAAGAGGAAGGAACGGGAGGGAAGACAGGTAAAAGAAGGTAATATGAGGGGTATAAAGTTTAACAAGGCAGGATGGAACGTCTCATACTCTCCACCTAAACTTGAAAACCAAAGTCACCGCGACACACAAGAAAACCTACAGTATTTAATACGTCCTCATCTCTCTCTCTCTCTCTCTCTCTCTCTCTCTCTCTTGTCACGGCATCATCACTTAAACCACAACCAACTCTCTGGTAAAGACACAACTTTGTTCAGAAAATTCTTGGGTTGAACCAACAAATAAGAACAACCTACGTACACAACTTCAGATTTTGGCCAAGAGATTGGACTTACACAAGTACAACGGTATTGTGACAATGCATAATAATCTTCATTACACAACAACAGCACAACAATGCTAAACTATATACCTAACTTTTAGACAGAGGAATTGAAACTCTGTGTGGACTTGAAAAGTCCCTCCTTGGCTCTCCCTCTCATCTTCCTGCCACCCCGTCCATTTCCTTATCTTTACACCCACCTCTGGCCTGATCATCCCTTTTTCTCTACTTGCATGCCCCCCTCATTTTGGTGCAGCCCTTTCTAAATTTCCCCAGTCCTGACATCCACAACCTCTGTCCTGATCTTCATTCTCCCTCTCAGCAACCACCACCTTGCCCCTCACCTCATCACCTACACTTGAACGGACACCCGCCCCCTCCATCGCCTGCATCATTTAATTCCATTTCCTCTTTCACCTTAGTCACAAAGTCATTCCCTCCTCCCTCATGGATGTTCCCAGCGATGTAGTTATGTCTCAAGCACCACTAGCCCACGCCACACCACACCACACCACCACGGCCAGACCACAAGACCCCATCAACAGACATTATGCCATAAACAATCTCTCTCTCTCTCTCTCTCTCTCTCTCTCTCTCTCTCGTAAGGCCAGACATCCTGACTCAGTCACAGGCTGGAATGATAATACCCCTGTCCGACCTGCTCTCTTACAGCTCTCATTTTCTCTTACAGTTTTCTTTTGTCTCTCTTCATAATATCTCTTGGAAACTGAATAACCATGAGCTGTAAGCAACATTTAATGGCATGCATGACTTACGATTGGCAGTGCTATTTTTCTGTTGACTAAAACACAAAGACAGTATTGCATATACGTAATGCAATAAACCACATAACTGTGTGTGTGTGTGTGTGTGTGTGTGTGTGTGTGTGTGTGTGTGTGTGTGTGTGTGTGTGAGAGAGAGAGAGAGAGAGAGAGAGAGAGAGAGAGAGAAAGAGAGAGAGAATCTTTGGGTAACAATGCAACCACTGCTACTACGTCAGCAAAACTACCATTACTACTACTAGTATAACAACAAAACTGCTGCTACTACTATTACTACTACTATTACAATAACAGTACTTTTATGAACAATAATCCATCCATGCAATGTCTGCCCGCTTGAGGGGTACATCAGTATTTGTCACAGAGGCAACAACACCCGTAATAATCGACAGAACACTCACAAACATGGCCTACCTAATAGCCTTGTAATGTTTCCCTCGGTTAAATATTTTTCCCCCCTACAAGTCAACAGTTTTATCTAATTGGGTATGGAATTGTGGACAGTGGGAAAATATGAGAACGGAATATCATACTGGAAGTGCACGTTGAATTTTCTGACAGAGTTTTAGTTGTTTATGTACTTTCTTTAAAACACACACTAATGTACATGTCCTATACACATAAAATATGCATGCATACAGTACGGACATAACTATAATAAAGACACACACACACACACACACACACACACACACACACACACACACACACACACACACACACACACACACACACACACACTGGTCTATTTTGCATGCACCAAGTGGCAGAATGAACTCATGATATGAGGAGATTAGTGATGGAGGGGGTAGTCACTGGGCAATAGGTGTAGGTGAAGACATATAAGACACAGGTACAGCATACAAGTTGAGATGACAGTCAGAGAAGAAGGCAGATATAGAAGCTTGACGTAGAGTTAAAAATTATTTAGAAGTTAAGAAGCAGAATGCGTTAAAGGCAGATATAGAAGTTTGAAGTAGAGGAACAAATTATTTAGAAGTTAAGAGGCAGAACGCGTTAATGGCCGATATAGAGCTTGAAGAAGATGTACAACTTTGAGGTGTATGTAGACGTTTGTGGCAGATGTGTTTGGTGTATAAAATATATATTACATGCCAAGGAAGCCTGAAAGTATGAGGCATAAAATACATAATGTATAACAAAAATGTGAAAGTATAAGTTCATGGTAGCGTTTTAGTTAGGGGAAGATATAGAAATATGGTATATAAAGTATAAGCTTCATGCAAAGGAAGAGAATCTGAGGTTAAAGGTGAATACGAAGGTACAGTAGAGTTGTATTTCTGCAACAAAACCACAGCATCGCCAGCGCAGAGGCAGGTCTCGGCTATGCTAATACTTCGTATGCTAAAAAAGTGACTATTGCGATCTGTTTATTTCTAATATTTATCTATGCTGCATATTATTATTATTATTATTATTATTATTATTATTATTTGTTATTATATTATTATTATTATTATTATTATTATTATTATTCGAGCGAGCGAAGCAAGCGAGAATACCAAGTTTAATCACAGTTTGGACCCCCAACATAACGTACGCTAGCGAAAGATTTATCGCATCAGCAAGAAATGGGGGCAGGGGTCGGGAGGAAAACTATAGTACGGTAGCGAACTTTCTTGGATATATCAACCAATTTTGAAGTTACAGGAAAGATAGACACCAATTTGGAAATAGCATAAAACTCCTCAATTATTTTCGTTTCATAGAGAGCCCGCAATTCCCAAAAGTTTTTCCGTAAATCGAGAAAAAGATTTTTTATAAGGCAGATTAGCTTAACAGCCGGCTGCACAAGAAGTAACGGTCTAATGTTGCGTGAGTAGCGCAGCGGTCTTTTCCGACTATTGCTGAGAGCAACCAGGTTTTGCCTTTTCAAAACAAATACCTTCCGTTTGTTTCTAGACCTAAAATTAATACAAGAGGAGTATTGGTTTTAGGACGTGTGAGGGAATATTTTTTGTGTAACCTAGTAAGTTCAGGAAATGAGAGGAAGATGATGAGCCACATGAGACAATATTCAGCACTGCCTGACTTGCCCGCTCACTGGCTCCTACACGTTCCATACTTTCAGTGTGGACGTCTACTACATGTTATTATTACTATTATTATTATTAGTAGTAGTAGTAGTAGTAGTATCATTATAATAATATGATTGTAGCCTGGCCAATATAGAGTTTTTTTTTCTTCTACACAGGTCATTGTCACCCTATATCAGTCATACTATAAAAATTCTCTATTAAAGAAGGAAAATGCAGCCGATGTGAATATAATTTGGTGTGATTATTATATGGACTGATGGTGTATAACTGAACCTGAATCGTTGTTATTGATGTTATAGTCGACATAATGATATAGGCTGGTCAGCACCTCATTAACCTGTTAATGAGGCTGATATGTTGAGAAGCGGGAGCATAATAAGCATTATACTTGAATCTCAAGGCTAACGAGACAACACTTGAGCTGAGTTGAGCCGAGATGAAGGTGAAAGTGAGGTGAGGTGAGGTGAGATGAAGGAATGGTGAGGTGAGGACGATAATGAAAAGGTGAGGTGAGATATGGGTGGTGTAATAATGGAATGAAGTGAGGTGAGGTGAGATAAGGTCAGGTGAAGTAAAGCGAGGTAAGGTGAGGTGAAGTGAAGTGATGCTGAGGTGAGGGTGATGTAAAATAAAAGTGGGTGAGGTGAGGTAGTGAAGTGAAGTTGACAAGATACATGGTGAAGTGAGACGTAAAGTTCCGATAAGAGGTAATGGTGAAGTAAGAGAAATGAAGTCATATGAAGTGAGAGTAAAGTAAGGAGAGAGAGTGGTTGGAGGCAGGAGGTGAGGGGTAGAGATGAGGTAATGTGAGGTGACGGGTGAAGTGAGAGTGTAGTAAGGAGAGATAATGGCTAGAGGCAGAACTGAGGGGTAGAGATGAGGTGATGTGAAGTGAGATGTTAAGGTAAAAAGATAATACCACAACACATCCGGGTTGGAATCATTTAAGTTTATAAAATCATTCAACAGGCTTCCTGATCTTTCAAAACAACACACAAAGTTCTTCCACTTAAATTCACCTTACTGGGAGAGTCGTTTTGATATAAATAAGCCTATACCTGCCTCGCCGTCGGTGTTTTATTACTTAATAATCCCTGAGCCACCTTATTAATTATGCATGATTAATTGGTGTACGTAAATTGTTCAGTAACTATGCCATTAAACACAATCACATTACGCCTGAATAGAAAAAGGATAGTTATTTTGAATATTTTTTAAAATACCCCGTAAAATGTTTTGATTGAACTGGTGCAAATACATGAAATATACCCATTAATAATTTGTATGTATATACTTATACGACTTAATTATGTATGGATTGTGCTTAATTATGCAAGGGAAACAGTGTGGACAGAAATATGTTAGGGAAAACGAGAGAAAAGGTTGTTGGTTTGTGTGTTATGGTGTTAAAAAATTACAGTTATACACATATTATTACCAACATTTTCAACAATGATGCTGTAAA
>NC_136970.1:23693174-23880674 GCF_032717465.1 Coenobita brevimanus | reverse complement strand
CGCAGTCCGTAGCACGCGATCTCCTAAATTTTTGTATGGTATGTTTCTGACAGTGCCTGACCAGACCTCGACCTGATGTAAAAAGAAATAGATCGATATCTATTACCGTTCTGGAGAAAGAAATGAAAAAACGGACAGACAGACATACATGGGGGAGGCGGTAGCTCAGTCGGTAGAGAGGTGGCCTGTAGTCCTAACGGACCCAGGTTGAAGTCCCCGCTTGGGCAGGGAACAGTTTAAGGATCTGAAATTTAGTAAAAGCAGACTTTACTGATCTACCAGAAGGCCCGCCGACATGTAAAAATACCCCCGCTAATACCAATACACCAGTCCTGTATGAGACAGCCCTAGCATGTACTCAATATGGACTGTGGGTGTTAGCGCCGAAGTGGTGCCATGTAGAGGTGCATGGTATGTAGGAGGACTACTGGGCCTTGAGAGCAGGCTGTGAGGCCTTTGCCCAGAGTCGGACACACACACAAAAAATGACTTTATCATTATTAATAGTAATAACAATAATATTAATAATAATAATAATATTATTATTATTATTATTATTATTATTATCATTATTATTATTATTATCATTATTATTATTATTATTATTATCATTATTATTATTATTATTATTATTATTATTATTATTATTATTATCATTATTATTATTATTATTATTATTATTATTATTATTATTATTATTATCATCATCATCATCATTATTATCATTATCATTATTGCATGATGATGATGATGATGATGGTGATGATGATAATAATAATAATAATAATAATAATGATCATCATCATCATCATCATCATCGTCATCATCATCATCATCATAATAATAATAAAAATAGTAATAATAAAAATAATAATAATAATAATAAGAAGAAGAATGTAATAATCATAATCATAATCATAATAATAATAATAATAATAATGATAATTAGTAGTAGTAGCAGTAGTAGTAGTAGTAGTGGTAGTAGTAGTATCATTACTATTTTTAATCAATTTCTAATATGTTTTTATAGGTTAGATGATGATGTCGGTGGTCAACTTACGTTATTAATACAGAAACAACAATTACTACTAATACCGGTATCATGATTCCTGCCAGCACTGTGTGTAAAGTATAAACTGGCCAAGTTGTTACCCGTTGCTCTCTCTCTCTCTCTCTCTCTCTCTCTCTCTCTCTCTCAAATATTGTTCCAGCATTGTTACTCGGTCACCTTTTTTTCATTAACTTTCACCTATAATTCTGACCATTTACACTTTCTTTCGTGTTATTAAATGGTAGAGGCGAGCAGTCTCTATAATGTTTATTCACATAACTAATATTGAACTCAATACCCTAGACTGACAAAATTATAAAATTATCTAAGGATTTACATTTTCATTCATTTTTAAATACCAAAATCTGTGTTTTATCATCCGCCGTCTTTGTTGTTCACCTCGTGGCTGTGTCCCAAGGCTTGGTATTTTAGGGGGTTTATTTTCTATATATTATTTTCTTTTAATGGTTTGGTTTGCGTTTGCAGTATCGCGTATTTTCTATTTCTTTTTCCCTTTCCATTCTTCTTTCCTCTTCTCCCTACAGTTCCGTTTTTTTTTTTTTTTTTTTTTTTTCCTCATGCCATTTTCCTCCTCCTTCCACGTGCTTCCATCCTGAATCTCTTTCTCCTTGTTACTTCCTGCCTTGATCACGACTCTGCATATTTCTCTCCTTCCTTCTTTTCCGTCGTCATCTTTCCTTTTCCTTCCTCCCTCTCCCCCACTACCCTCCTCTCTCTCTCTCTCTCTCTCTTTCACGTCTCATCCTCACCCACCCCCCTCTCTCCCTCTCCCTACTCCACACCCCTTTCCTTCTTTTTTTTCTCCCCTCAGTACTTTCCTCCCTCTTGAGTCGTCTCGCTTCCTTCACCCACTCTCCACCCCAGACCCTCCTTCCACCTCTCCCTCCTTCCTCCTTTCTACCTTTCTCTCCTCAGTTCCTTCTATTTTTCTTATTCCATCACCTAACTTTTTTCCCCTCACTCTCTTGCCTTCCCTCACGAGAGAGAGAGAGAGAGAGAGAGAGAGAGAGAGAGGGGGGGGGAGGGTCAGGGAGGGAGAGAGAGAGCGATAGATAGATTAATTGAAGGCGCCCAGGGAAAAATGTGGAAGAAAAGAGAATGGTGTTGAAAAAAGACTAAAAGGAAACAAATAAAACACGTTTTATTGTGTAAAGCGTAAAGAAAAGTTAACAAATACAAACGAATTTTTTATAGGAGAGAGAGAGAGAGAGAGGAGATTGGTCAGGCTGCGGAGTGGAGGTTACAAAGGGAACAATGACAGGTTCAGATAACCCGTGCTGGACTGAACAAAGAAAAATTGGAACGAGGGTTAGTATGGGTCGTAGAATAGAAGAGGAGTATTGGGAGAAGGGGTGAGGAAGGGGGGAATGTGTGAGGAGGAAAAGTAAGACAATAGGAGGAAGGAGAGAAGAAACTGAAAATTGGAGATGCAGAGGAAAACTTTTTGTGTATAGGAAGTACAGGAACGTAATCTTATTGTCCAGTAACGAGGTTATCTGCTGCTGTACAACCAGTTGCCGTAAAGAAGTATCAAAGGAGGGAAATGGAGAAAGAGGAGAGAACAGAGAGAGAATGAAAGGATCATAGGAGAGGGGAGGTAAAAGCTTTAGATCAGGAGGTGAGTAAGAGTAAAGAATTAGGCGAGAGGAGGTAAAGAGAGAGAGAGAGAGGAGGGGGGGCGATCAAGGAGTTAGCAAGTGAAACATTTAAACGGAATGCCAGCTTGGTGGTAAGTATTTGAGAATCATATAATTACATACTTCAGAAATGGGAGGGTGATATGTGGTAGAATAATTTTATTGTTGATAGACATTATGTATTATTGCCACTCCGATTGAAGGGGATTGGTTGACCACTTTGCAGCATGGTAACTCATTGGTCGAAAAGAGATGGTATAATATGTGTGTAACGTCAGTAACGTAAAAATGCAGGACTACCCTGTCTTTTCACCATCAAAATAATAGGGATTATTACGTTTAAAGTTGTTATCATAAGTTTATTTATCAGCTTCTTTCATTTCCGAGGTATGTAATTACATGATTCTCAAATACCACCAAGCTAGGCATTGCCCTTTACGTGTTTCAGTTGCAAACGCCTTGATCCCCCCCCCCCTCTCTCTCTCTCTCCCTCCCCTTGCCTCTTAGTTTACGTCCTTCTACCTCGCAGTCTACCTTCACATCACCTAACGCGATTAAATAAATTTCTTACCTCCATAACCCTTAGACGATGGGCAATTTCTTGTGGCGTCTTGAACTGACTGCCTGGATCAAATTCAAACCGTTGTTTATGGGTTGCTAGACTTTATCAAACCTTTAGCCTTTGGACATCAGTAGTGCTTCCGTCACACAAGAAAAATAGACTAGAATTAGTCAGAAAAAAATAGTTGTCAGCCGTTTTCTAAGGGCTAACGCTGGATTACGTCCTTCTTTCTTATACTATTTCATATAATAATAATAATAATAATAATAATAATAATAATAATAAAATAATAATAATAATAATAATAATAATATTCATCAACATCATCATCAAATCCAGTGTTGCCCCATGAGGAGCATAGGAACCCTGGGCTAGGCAGGTTGGTCCTGACATTTGAAAGTGACCAGCCTCAATCATCCCTGAGTGGCATTACATGAGCAGTTCAACCCAACCATCCCTTGGATATAACCTACACCGACTCAATCTGATTGGAGCTCCCTAATTACCCACTAAACCATTAGGCGCCATATTTTGATTATATGGTTACCACCCAGTATAGTAAATGGTTTCCTAGTGTACAGGAAACCAATCGGCTTGTCACTCTGTGTAGAGTCACCAGCAGACAGAAGGAAGAGCAGAGAATAAAGGAAAGAAGGACAGAAGAGAAAGGAAGGAAAGAAGGAAGGAGGAGAGGAAAAGACAGGCACCCAAGAGGAGCACTTCATCGAGTGAGTGGATGTTGAGTGCCCCCACCTACCACAATAATAATACCTAGAATGGAACTCAGTAGAGCACATGCTTCCGCCATCAACATCCATGCAATATTCACTGAAAATTTTACGAAAATGTCCAAAACCGCCTTATCTAGCAATGTTATGGAAAGTGAAAAAAAAAAAAAAAATCCTGGATCTGCACTTTATCAGCACCAAAATTTAAAGGAGTCTATTCTGGGCCAAGGCCCATTTTTCTACCAAGTTTCGTGGAAATCCGTCCTGTAGTTTTTGTGTAATGTTGCTCACAAACCAACCAACAAACAAACAAACGGACAGGTGGAAACATAACCTTCTTGGCGGAGGTAATAATCATAGTAAATAATAAAACACCCCATATGTGGTATCTACCATCTCCACAGGCTCTCTCCCTCCCGTCTCATTGCCTCCCTCCCCTTCCCCCTCTCCGTTTCCTCCCTTCTTACTCCGGTGGACGAGCGCTGCTCCCTTTATGGGATATGTTTGGAAACATATGCTTGGTAGGGACTGTCGGCGAACTTTTGCTCGTGGATGTACCTGGGGCTTCTTTAAGCATGCTTCACAATGAAATCGATTTTTAACACACTGTGTTTTCTTGCATGTTCGTGTGTGTGAGTGAGAGAAAACGTGAGAAAGTAAAAATTTTAGCTCAAGTATTCTTCTGTTATTGTTCAACTACCTCACCAGAAATGTTGAAAGTTTACATGAAGATGAAATTGTGATATTCGTTTTTACAAATGCTCTCTCGCTCGTCACGCTCTCACAAAGAACACTTTACTGATCTTGTTTAGTTTGGAACACATCATACTCTTAGACAGGAACTCCCTTGTACGAATGAGTGATTCCTCTGCTGTTATCTTGAGTTTATTGTTTATAGGTGTGACAAGTGGTCGGGGGCCATTCGGGCCGTCTCGCACTTGCTCCTGTGGAGGGCTCTCGCGCTGCACTCTCACTTTCTCATGCTTTGCACTCGTTTCCTCGTGCTTCTCACTCGATTCCTCGTGCTTTGCGTGTAATCCGAGTCATGTTGATATACTGTTCTAGTCTAACGTTGACACTATCGGTCGTCAAGGCGACATCGAAGGGCCCATGATGGTCCGTTTATGTGCTGTTCTAGTCTAACATTGTCACTTGGATTTTTTGCAGCTAACCAATTGATCGTGTTATTTACAGCTTCGGGAATGGAACCCAAGTTGTCTGCAAGCAAGTATGAGATATTAACCACTCTGGCACGGTAACCGACCGGGTGCAGTGAGCAGCGTTTTTTGGTTAAATTTTGATCGCTCATTAAATACAGTAAAACCTTTTCAATCGTGATGGGACCAAGTTTTTTCACATCAGAAAATTTTTCCCTTGTTTGTGCCAATTTTGGTGCGATTTAAGTGTTTTGTTTCGGCTTCCCAATACACACACACACACACACACACACACACACACACACGGCTACTGCTATAGTATATTAGATGGATGGCCGAGAATGATCTTGCCAGCAGACAGAATGCTAAGACAGCGAAGACTGGCTTAGGTGAACTGCTGGGGCATGACTGTTGAGCTGAAAGTCATGGAAGCCGAAAGTGCGCTCTGTGTCGCTGCCTGCATGTGAGTTATAATATTTGCCTTACATATAAGTATAATGCTGGGCTGAAGTAGTTCAGTATATTATTTCCTTATCCTACCATATTCTCCATCCTCACCGGTGCTTCATACCAACCCATCCCCAACACCATACTACCCACGACAGTGCTTCCAGGTTTATACGTCTGCTGCATCTACACTTCCGTCCAGATTCAAGACATTTTACACACACACACACACACACACACACACACACACACACACACACACACACACACACACACACACAGGAAACAAGGAATGCAGAATACCATGTGGAAGTATATATCTAATCTTAACAAGATCAAATAATTGCTCTTCCATTATCTCCCTGGAAAATTCGAAAAGCCGGAAAGGGTAGCTTATATCTTCTCTGCTGATCTTGTCTGAAGCACTTCTACAGTACAGTAATTCAGTTTCCTTTTATAGGAACTCCTTTTCATAACTGGTTTATATTAGTACGCTCTGTATTTCCAGTTTCCACCTAACTTCGCATACCATCACTACATCTGATTGTGTTTCGCATCTACACCAACGCATATTAAGTGTGATTACGAGACTGCCAAGCATATCACTTCACTTGTTCTGTTTATTTAGCAATGCAAGATTGTTCCTCTTTTTCAGTGTGATCGCATTATTTTCGTTTATTTCTTCATTCACCTGCCAGGTGCACAAGTCCACACCACTCTGAATCTTCTGTTAATAAGAAAAAGAATTATTATGATTGTTTTATTGTTTGGAAGTGTTGCCCAGTAATCAAATATCAGATTTGATTACAATGCAGTGTGAATTAATCCTAACCAAATATATGTAGCCAACACCCTGATAATCCAGTCCAGCCAACACTACTGCTTCACCACTGCCGATATCACGCTGCACAAATTGTTATTGACAAATTTCATCCAATCAGCAGTTGTTTAATTTCAATGGAATATTTTTTACGGGTTTAGTGGTGTCTTGAACGGTTCCACTGGACAGTGTTAATGAGGCAACATGATTGGTTAGCCCGTAGGATGAACGCAGGAATACCAAAGAATGAGTAGAAGTGAATTGTGTGACCCATTTTTGTTGTTTAGATCCAGCCAAACCAACGTACCTAATGGAAAACTGGTGTAGATTGATGGTGATGAGGGTAATGATGATGATGATGAGTTTGATTTTTAATATTGATGATTTTGATATTTAATAATGATGGTGATGATTTTAATAAGATTTTATTGATACTGGTGGTGATGATGGTATTTATGTTTAATAATGACTTGCTGAGAGGCCGCCTCCGCTCGATGTTTAGTTAGGAATGAGTCGTAACTCGGGAACCGGTGGCCCGATTGGAATGGGAATTGTTGTATTCTTCAAGTTAGAGCAGGGGTGTCAAACTCATGGCCCGCGGGCCAAATGTGGCCCTCGGGATGGTCATAAATGGCCCACGAGATGACGGTAAGATTTATCAGTCCGTGAAACTATAATTGTTATGAATGAAAACATAATATTGAGACAAAATTCATAAATTACCTTTTATTCATGATGGTAATAATTTAAATTAAAAATGCTAGTAATATCGTTTTTAAAAAGGGAAACTTTTTGTAAATAAATATCACAAATCCGTTTAAAACCAAAGAGGCAGCCAGCCATTGCTGGTATCTGAAGGAATAAGCCGCCAGGCCCAAATGTTTTAACTGTCACGAAAGACACGGAGAGGAGGTGCTCGACAGCACTACACTGATTAAACCTCGCCGCTTTGTTAGCGAAATCATGAGTTATACTTCGCTTTCTAATAACTCAGTTAATCAAACTATGGCTAAATATATGCAGAACTGAGGTGTAGCTTTGAAATAAAGTAGGGAAACGTCAAAACCATAACCACTACCTTGTGCCAGGCTTCGCTATTGTAGGCTATGCCGCCACATGTTCAGGTTCAGGTTGTGTGCAAGGTTTTATTCAATTATTTGTTATTAATTTCTTTTCGAGTATTGTACATTTTTTAAGTAAAAAAAAAAAAATCATCTGCTTATCTGCCACAGTTTTTCTCTCTCTGTCTCTCTGTCTTTCTGTCTCTCTGTCTTTCTGTCTCTGTCTGTCTGTCTCTCTCTCTCTCTCTCTCTCTCTCTCTCTGCTTGTTTGACAGTCTTTACGTTGTACAGGTATAAATCTTTGCTGGCTCTCGAGACCGAAACTAAATTAAGAATTGGCCCTCAAAAGGTTTTCAGTTTGACACCCCTGAGTTAGAGCATTTCTACTGTACCTTGCTTTAACAAAAATTTGCGCTATTTTCGCCGTTTTTGGTGTGTTACAGTAACAAATACACAAACAAACATTCAGAAATAGGGTCATTATAATATAGTTTATACTATACCATTATACTATACAATTCTAGGAATATAAGGAGAGAGGAAGGAGAGGCCAGATAGTGATAATACAAGAAACAAATCACTCTCTTCTCTCTTGTCATACTGGTGGCCCGATTGGCCTGGAAATTGTATTTTCCTTCGTGTTAGAGCATTATAACGGCACCATGCTCTAACAAAAAATTTCGCTACATGCGCCGTTTTTGCTGTGTTACTGTAAAAAACCAACAACCCAAAAAACATACAGGAATCGAATCATTATAATATAGTTGTTGTTGATGATGATGATTATGACGATAATTTTGCTTTTGAATAGTGATGATGATGTGTTTGATATTTCATAATGATGATGCTGATGATGGTGATGGTAATCGTGATGATGACAATATACCTGGTGCCGAGGTGAACAATTACGCCATGACGCAGTCGTACACGTTACGGCCTGGATGGCAGAATGATAATCTGTTTAGTGTCTCCACTCCGACCTTCGCTAATGGTAGTGTGTGTGTGTGTGTGTGTGTGTGTGTGTGTGTGTGTGTGTGTGTGTGTACTGGTGCTGATGGCCACTTGGTAATTAAACTGGACTCCAGGAAAGTCGGGTTTCCGAGTAATTCGGGTGGAGGAGAGGGAACAAAAAGAAAGGAATTAAGATCATACGCTAATAATTGCTTCTGTACAAGGAATGACAAGACCCAGTGTTTGAGTCATTATATCTTTAAAGAGGAAAAATAAAGAATAAATAATAAGAACAATTTGAGATACAGGTTTTTATCATATCGCATGGAATGACTTACATAGACACTGAGGGTTCTGAGCCGCCCTGGTAATTGCATTATTTTATTATCAAGCCAGGTACTGAGTTAGCCCACAAAAATCACTTAACATTTGGCATTTTTGTGAACTGCAGGCAAGGTAGAATGTGATGCTGTGGGATGTAATTATTTTCTCTTTCTACCCCAGTATATATCTCTTTCTGTCTGTCTGTTTATCTGTCTGTGTCTCTTTGTCTGTCATTCTGTCTGTCATCCGGTTGTGTTTGTCTAAAGTTTAATGAATGAAGAGAAAATGGTTTCCATAAAGTATCACTCATCTTCACCACAGAAACCCTGTTAATCGTTTACTCATTGGGTGGGGAAAATATAAACAAGGCTGTTCGGTCTAGTACGGGACATGAATCAGAGGAGAAAGTTCCTGATCCACCTTCCCACATTTCCTTAATTGTTTTGAGACAACTGGAAACATAAATTAAAACCCACCCTTCCTTCATGGCTAACCCCAGTACAGTTCTCTGCATCTGTCCGTCTGTCTGTCTGTGTGGGCTGTGAAATTAGATGCACAGAGAAACGTAAGAGCAACTAAAAATGCTGTTCTATACTTGAACCTGCAGTGCTGTTGCAAATTCACTCACTCATTCAACTCCGACTCACAAAGATGGCCGTCCCTGCTGCTTGTGGCACAGGAAATGAAACCTTTTCTCCGTTACTGTGGCCTGCACTCCCTTCTCTCTCTCTCTCTCTCTCTCTCTCTCTCTCTCTCTATCTCTGGGGGCAGGCTGGCTCAGTGGTAGAGCGCCTGACTCAAGACCGAAGGATAGAGAGTTCGCACCCAGCCCGGTTAGCTGCCTTGCTGGGAGATGTAGCGCTCTCCCGTCACCTAGCGGGGCTACATGATCGATCAAGGTCTAGCTCGGGGAATTCATTTCTCCATTCTCTCTCTCTCTCTCTCCTCGGTAATTATTCTCCCAGGCGGTAAATGGAAGCCCTACCGTATCATGTTGTTGGCTGATATCTTATCCAACCTTCCTCTTTCATTTTATTTATTTTTCATCATTTTCTTTGACTGCACTTATGGATTCCCTTTTACCATTTACTCCCTTGCTGTTTTCCATCTTTGGATTTGTCTTAACATTCACTTCATTGTCTTTTACTGCCTTCGCAGTAATGTGTCGTGTTCTTTGGGTTAGTGTTTACATTTACTTCATCCTATACTGCCTTTAGATAACCACGTGTGTGTCACCCAGTAAACAAAACATCGTCTTGGCGGCTTCTCGTAAACCTGTCTACCTTTTCATGTGAGAGTTGTTTTGTCTAGTTTTCGTTTTCTCAGTTTTGTCTGGGTTTCCTCCTGCGATGCTTTGCTTTGGTTCTGTATTATATATTTGCTTCATATTCTCTTGCTGATACTTTTTCTTCATGTGTCTATCGTCATTTCTTCATATTTTATTTTGTTTCGTTTTCTGAATTTTTGTCACGTAGATGTCTGCCTTTCATTTTTTTTTTTTACATAAATTACTGTTTTCTAGTCTCCACCATTTAAGAAGTTATGGTCATGTAATTGTACTGCATTTTGATTCATATTCTTTGTTCTTTGTGGGGGTTTTCGTTTCATACTTGTTTCCTTTCATTTAGTCACCCTTTACGGGGTTATGGTGTCTGGCAATAGATAGATAGATAGATAGATAGTTCCAATAAATTTTTCAACTTTTTATTTTTTAGTCTTGCAGTCGCCATGTGTCCTGCCACTTTCTTCTTTGATTTTAGTTTTCATTTCCATTCGTTTGCGTTTTTTTTTTTTTTTTTTTCTGCGGTACGTCTTTCACTTTTCCACAAATGCAGTTTTCCTGCCATGTTCTCTACCCTTAGTGAATCATCCTTGTCATTTTACCTTTTTCAGTTATCCTTTCCTGCCATCATTCTGCATTATACCGTCACATTTCAACCACATTATTTATTAAATGTCTTCCTTCAAATTTTTTCTCCCTGCCACTTGTATAACTGATGGAGTAGTCTGCATCGTTTATAACTTTTTTTTTTTCAATCCATCGTGCCTTTATTTGCCTTCAACCCTTTTGTTTATTGGTATTTTCGTAGCGTTTCCTTCTCTCTGTTATATATTTCACCACTTTTCAATTATAGCCAGCCTTTTCTATGTTGCAAATTTACTCCTTTTTTTCTCTCTCTCTTTTGTGTTCATTATCCACTTCGATTTCCCTCGTGTGTGTGTGTGTGTGTGTGTGTGTGTGTGTGTGTGTGTGGTTTTTACATATATTTTCTTTCCATTTTATCATTATCTTATTATGTCAGTTACTTGGATTCCTTTCATCTTTTATTTCAGTTAACTTTTTTATTCTTTTGGTGTATTTGTATTCCTCCATCTTCCTTATACGTTCATATTCCTTGCATCTCGCCTTACTAATCTCTCTCTCTCTCTCTCTCTCTCTCTCTCTGCTTTTCTTTGTGGTTCCCTATCCCTCTTCTATTCTCTTTTCTCTGATTGTCACGTATTCATTCCATACTCATCCTTTCTTTCATAAATGTTTCTTTCATTTTCTTTTATTGTGTATTGGGATTGCTTTTTATCTTTGTTTTCTTTTCATTTTCGTCTTTTCATTCTTTCTCCTTGTCCCCCTTTCACTCTTTCAGTTCCTCCCATTTCTTTACCTCTTACTTTGTTAGCTAGGCAAAACACCCGGATTTCTTAATAATGAGAGACAGACAGACAGACAGACAGACAGAGAGAGAGAGAGAGAGAGAGAGAGAGAGAGAGAGAGAGAGAGAGAGGGAGAGACAGACTGACAGACAGACTTATAGACAGACAGACAGACAGACAGAGACAGAGAGAGAGGGAGAGACAGACTGACAGACTGACAGACTGACAGACAGACTTATAGACAGACAGACAGACAAACAGAAATGTATCCCTGGAAATAGGGTAAACAAGAACAGAACTACTTCCGGAACACAGCACATCAAGTAAATTTCAGCATCACATACACACCGACAACAGCCAATACAAAATAATATAAAACCTATTTGACAATATTTATTTTAGGCAGGAAAGTAAAGAAATTTCATCACGGATGCAATAAGTTGAGAGGATGCCGGTAAATGTTGTTGAGAGGCGAGGCGTACGGTAAATTTTGCCGTAATTCGGTAACAATATCTGGAAGTATGATGCTTAAACCGGCGTGAGATATACTAGTGATGGGGGTCAGAATATAATATCGGGAGGGAAAGAGAGGTAGTCATACATATGGACAGGATATAATATGTGTCAGGAGTTACGCGTATGTCTGATGTAGGCTACACACCTCAGTAATCCTCATTATTTACCTCATTACAACATAATGCAGGTTCTCCCTCACATAATTTTACAGACGGTAATTTTTTCAGGATGGCCATAATAAAAGGCACATGAAAACAGGACATATGTAAACTAGGTGTGGGTAATAGAGAGACAGACAGACAGACAGACTGACTGATTGACTGATAAATAGCACTCACACACACACACACACACACACACACACACACACACACACACACACACACACACACACACACACACACACATACACACACTGCTTGTATAGATGATTGAAGAAAAAGCTAACCAGACAAAAGTTGTATGAAAAGAAAGAAATTGCGGTAAGGGAGGAACAAGTAGAAGGAAAAGGAAAGGCCGGGGAGGTTGAGAAGTGAGGCAGGAAGGGAGGTAGACAGGAAGGTAGGGAAGTGAAGCAGAAAAGGAGGCAATGAAGCAGGCAATGGGTGAGGCAGGATGCAATATACGACTTAATGGATCTTTACTGACTCCTGCACAAGTGAACCACACAGGCAGGCAGACAGTCGGGCAGGCAGAGAGTTAGGGAGGCAGACAGGCAGGTAGTGAGGAAGAATGTAATCGCTTTTGTGATGGATGTTAACGACTCTTGCATAAATGAAAAACCCAGGCAAAGAGGCAGATAAGTAAGCAGGCAGGCAGGCAATAAATGAGGCAGGTTGTAATGGCTGGTGTGATGGCATTTATGGCCCCTGCATAGATGAACACCCCAGGCATACAGGCAGACAGGAAGGGAGGGTGGAGGGAGGGGTGGTAGGTGGTGAGGCAAGTTGATGGTTGGTATTGGGGGTGCAAGGAAGTACGGGAGTATGGGCTAGGCTGAGGCAGGTATTGGGGACGCAGGGGTTTATTTTACAGGGCTATGGGGTAAGGTAAGGTAGGTATTGGGGTGCAGGGATATGGGATACAGAGGTATGGGGTAAGGTAAGGTAGGTATTGGGGTGCAGGGATATGGGATACAGAGGTATGGGGTATGGTAAGGTAGGTATTGGGGTGCAGGAGTATGGGGTACAAGGGTATGGGGTAGGGTAAGGTTGGTATTGGGGTGCAGGAGTATGGGGTACAAGGGTATGGGGTAAGGTAAGGTAGGTATTGGGGTGCAGGAGTATGGGGTACAAGGGTATGGGGTAAGGTAAGGTTGGTATTGGGGTGCAGGAGTATGGGGTACAAGGGTATGGGGTAAGGTAAGGTAGGTATTGGGGTGCAGGAGTATGGGGTACAAGGGTATGGGGTAAGGTAAGGTTGGTATTGGGGTGCAGGAGTATGGGGTACAAGGGTATGGGGTAGGGTAAGGTAGGTATTGGGGTGCAGGGGTATGGGGTACAAGGGTATGGGGTAGGGTAAGGAGGTATTGGGGTGCAGGAGTATGGGGTACAAGGGTATGGGGTAGGGTAAGGTTGGTATTGGGGTGCAGGGGTATGGGGTACAGGAGTACAGGGTTGGGTAATGTTGGTATTGGGGGTTCAGGAGTATGGGGTAGGGTAATGGAGGTATTGGGGGTGCAGAGGTCTGGGGTACAGGGGTATGGGATAGGGTAAGGTAGGTATCAGGGTGCAGGGATTTAGGTGTTCAGGGGTATGGGGTAGGGTATGGTTGGTATTGAGGTGCAGGAGTATGGGGTACAGGGGTATGGGGTAGGGTAAGGTAGGTATTGGGGTCCAGGGGTATGATGCACAGGGGTATGGGGTAGGTTAAGGTAGATATTTGTGTGCAGGGGTATGGGGTGCAGGGGTATGGGGTAGGGTAAGGTAGGTATTGGGGTCCAGGGGTTTAGGTGTTCAGGGGTATGGGGTAGGGTAAGTTGGTATTGGGGTGCAGGGGTATGGAATAGGATAAGGTAGGTATTGGGGTGCAGTGGTTCAGGTGTTCAAGGGTATGGGGTACGGTAAGGTTGGTATTGAGGTGCAGGGGTATGGCGTAAGGTAAGGCAGGTACTGGGGTACAGGGGTATGGGGTACAGGGGTATGGGGTAGGAAGGACAGCCATGCAATGGGACGTATGACAGAAGCTCATGACGTCATATCTTTAACACCAAAATCCTTGTCAACTGCTACTTGACCCACTATCCCGAGGCACGGCTGTACTGCATTTCTCGGTTTATTTATTTATTTACTTGTTTATTTCTTTATCAAGTTTTTATTCCACTGCATTCAAACAAACGCGAAGGTAATGACTGTTACATAAGAAGTGAAATAAACCACAATATAAGAATAATTTGCAGTGAAACCTTTGATTACTTTTAAAATTCTTTATGATGGCGAGTGTTGAATGACAATGACGATTAGTCTACATAATAACACACGACTCAAACAAGTAGGCAAACCAGAACTGTACCTGTTAATGGTGAGGACCTCTTATGTGTTGTTGGTGTCAGTGTAGTGAAGATCTTACCTGTGTGACGGTAATATAAGTTCAATATATTACACACTCTGCACCCTGTGTGTACCATATTTGGAATTTGGCCACACAAACACACACATTTTACAATTCACGGAGCCAAACGCCGACTAATCCCTCCCCATGTCCCCATTCCCCCCAAAAGAGTCACTGCATCATGGAGAACTTCATGTGACGCTGATAATAAAATATTACATCCGGCGTGCATGTGTGCGTGAGTGCGTGCATGTGTACGTCAGTACTTAAGTGTGATTACATACTAATGTGTGTGTGTGTGTGTGTGTGTGTGTGTGTGTGTGTGTGTGTGTGATACCTTTGGTCATTAAGCTACATAACGCAGTGCATTTTACGAACTAAGACACAGAAGGAACACACATATTGTACTCTTCGTGGATACATCTCTTGGTGGTGTTAGGGTAGGAAGAAATCAGTACCTTGCTGATGTAGGCTAAATAACAGACAGCCTACTAGAACCAGGGATGCTATGTTCGATACGTTATAGGATTATGCGAAGAAAACACATTGATTTTCCCGTGAAAGACACAAAATTGAATTATGCGATAAATCATCTCTGTTATCCATCTATGTAAAATTTAATTGGAAAAGGTATATTCAGTAATACGTCCTCAGAGTCTGACAATCTTTAATTGAATAGTTATAAGCAGTAACTGTGATTATCCTGCTTGCTTCATCAGAGTAATCATGAGCGAGATAAAGCTAAGTATTACAGTCCGTTCGCCTCTCCTGTTTCTGGATTGACAGAAGCTGGAATGTAACGTAGTGGCTTGAGATGTATATTACAATTCATCTGTGGGTGAAAACATACAGTACACCTTTGTCCACTACGCTTCATTGAAGTTTTTAGGGATCCAATAATTAAAAATAGACAAGGGAGGAGAATGGCCTTTAGTATTTGGCTATACACATTACTGTCATCAGTGGTTTAACTAGTGGCTGTCAGAAACTTGGATCTTACATGCGCTTTTGTGAATACAGTATTAAGTATGTTTCCCTCATTTCCTCTGATGTGGTGCTCTGGTAATAGCGCTAAGAACTTATGTGACGTTTGAGTCAGTATATTAAACTGTGTGTGTCTTCAGCCAGTAACTGTGCCCATATTATGGTATTAAAGGATGGAATACTCCAAAATGTACAATGAGCTACTTTTATAAAATTCCTGATTATGTGATGTAAGTTTCACAAACAAGAACATGATAAGATGGAAGAAATTATCTCGCGTGTCCATGGGGATTACTTTTTGTTTTATTAGGGCGAAATCGATGCCTTCCCGTGTTGTACAGATGAGACGATATATTAGAACCAACGGAGCGTAAGTGTTCGATTACACGGACGATAAAGCGACGTAAATATATCGTGTAAAAGGACACACAATGAAACCTGGAATTATCTCTACTGTACCTGGACCGATTTAAACCTTTCCGCATTTTTTGATACCTAGTCACAATAATATCTAAATTTTCCGTTCTCTGCAACAAGTAGAAACCATATACATGAACCACCAGTGCGCGTCATCCATAACTTCTTCCAATTAAACAAAGTGGCATCTGTTCGAACACACGTCAAATTTGTAATCCGCAATACTGCAGCGATCTCGTTATTTTCTGTCGGGATTGCATGAAAACTCTGCTGCTCCACTGATTGCCGTGTGTAGTGTTTCCAGAAGAAACAATTGGGGAATCAATAGTTTACTTTATACATGGAGGTTTTTCAGTTCCCCAACAATTACGGATACCGTAGTTATCTTGGCGTAAACTGTAATTATATTCCTAACTTCCACGTTCCCTCTCTTGCCCTGCCATCAGTATCGCCAAAATTACAGCGTAGTATTTTTATTGATAACTCAAGTTCTGATTAGGGGGCTTTGCTGTCAGTGCTGATGTAGGAACTTAATAACATTATACACACACACACACACACACACACACACACACACACACACACACATTATGTTGTTTCAGTAATGACTTCACCTGCAAACTGGAAAGACCTTCAGTTCATGGTTCTGGTAATGTGCTGATAATTAGTTACCTTCACTCAAGCCTTTGTGTATTTGTGGGTGAGTTGTGTGCTGTCTAAAAAGTACCCAGCACTGAATTACTGCAACGATAATGCCAGCTTCTTTTTTTTGGAGGGGGAGAAGAGGGAAAGGGAGTAAATTTGTTGTTGTTGTTGTTGTTGTTGTTGATTTGTTTCACTTGTCATATGCAGTCAACAGCGCAGTATCATTGACCATAACTTCGATATAACTGTGCCAGAGCGATGGTTTTCAGTTGTGTTAGTGTTGTGTAGTTGTGTAATTCTGCCGTGTTATCCGCGAGTACCTACTCAGTATATGTATCAAGCCTGGTACACTGGTCTTTTTTTTTTTTTTTATTAATGGCCATCACCCTGAAGGGGCATTAGGCCAGCAAGAATCGATAATCATGAAAACCAAAATAATGATATGAAATACTTGCATCTATTTCATACCACTATTAAGTTATTATTCATGATTATGAAACATAATAATTAATAAAGAATACATCAGTATACATGGATAGTACCATGACAAATAATTCCATCTACAGTATACATCACATGTAGACTCATTACTGTACTACTACAAAATAATCAAATACTTTTCAAATATATATATATATAGATATATATATATATATATATATATATATATATATATGTACACACACACACACACAAATCAAATTCACTGGTCCTGAACAAAAGAAAAAAAAATACACATTTATATAAATGTAACCTCCTCCTGCGGTTCACAAATATATAAAAGTGTATTGATGTATTTACATATGTACAAAAACCATTTTCCTATATACAAAAAAAGAAAACATATATTTATAATAAATAAGAAAACCACAACCAAGTTCATAAAATAAATCACAACTCTCTGAGTAATCTGGTCTCTTTCAGGAAAGTCATCAATTTATTAGTCACTCCAACGTCCCCATCACCCAAGACAGAATCAAATGTGAAAGGGAGCGCATTTGTCCTACAGTAGGCAGCCAGAGAAGTACGTTCCCTAGCATACCTACTGCAGTACAAAAGGATGTGACTAATAGATAACACCGCGTCATAGGTGGTAGAACTCGGTGGAAATTGTCTGTTAATATATGGTAACATATGTGTTAGGGTGGAATTCATGCGGAGGCGGGCTAAAGCGACCTCCTCCCGTCTGTTTCCTCGGGAGGAACTGGACCAGTCGCATATGGTCCTTTTGACAGATGGAATTGCCAGGTCGGCCCACTGACTTTGCCACGGAAGATTAATTTATTTCTTTCCGAAAGAGAGACTAGACTGTAGTCTCCTCGAGTTCTAAAGCCGATTTAACTAGTACATCAGCCTGCTCATTGCCGTAAATACCACAACGATCAGGCACCCAGATCAGAGAGAAGGATTTAGCACATGTGTGCAGCTTATTGATAATGCGGCCCAGGACCTCATGTGAATCAGTCCTACACGAATGAACTGCCTGAAGAGCGGACTTAGAGTCCGACAAAATGACAAAACTGTTGTGATCTGAACGCAGAGCAAAGTCTATAGCTTGATCTATGGTAAATAATTCAGCAGTGAATACGGACGTATGAGGGGGCAAGCAAAAACGGATGCGGCACTCTGTAGACCACACACTCACACCCACACATTCTTAGAGCCATCGGTGTACAAATGGAATGACGCTAGGTGTCTAATGAGGATCATCCGGAATAACTGTCGTATCTCCACCTCCGGCGTCCTGTACTTTGCGATGGGGAGCCAGTCAGTATTAAATGTGGTAGCTAGAGACTCCCAGGGCGCTATTTTTGATGTTAAAACCTGATCCCCATTAGAAAGGTCGTACCCTAACACCTCGCAGAGGAAGTGAAGCCCCACATACACCAGCTTGAGGGCCGCATACAGCAGGTATTCCCACTGTAGGAGGATCCGACAAGTCGGAAGGCCAAGTGAGCGTTTACAGTGGGTGGTGATACCATAAGAAAATAGCAGGTGGTCACGTCGTAGATGGAGGGGAGGCGCATTAGCCTCCACTTCCAACCGCTCCACACGAGTACATCGAAGGGCTCCAAGACATATACGCATGCACACATTCTGAAGCACATCAAGTGTACGGAGTACACCATCCGATGCTGACCCATACACTTGTGAGCCATAGTCAAGCTTAGATTGGATAAGGAACTTATACACCATCAGTAAAGACGTTCTGTCTGCTCCCCACGATTTACCGGAAAGAAACTCAAGGACGTTTACTTTTTTACTACAAGAAACAAGCAAATGATTAATATGTGTTCTCCAACTGAGCCTACTGTCAAAATGTAGACCCAGGAATCTTACTGAACTTTGAAAAGGTATTGGCTGATTATCTAAAGTCAAATGCAAAGGAGGTACGTTAAGTTTACGAGTAAAAACAACACCGACACACTTAGGGATGGAAAATTTAAATCCCCACTCCAGGGCCCAATGCTGAACAGATTCAAGGGCCAGTTGAATCTGCTCTGCCGAGGACTTTGCATTGCGAGAAGAGTGCCACACTGCACAGTCATCAGCAGATAGTGAGTATCTAATCGTCCTGGGGACGGAAGCGGACGACAGAATGTCATTAATGGCAATGCTGAACAAAGTAGGGCTAAGCACACTTCATTGTGGTACCCCGTTCTCTTGGACAAACATGTCCGAAGTTACATTACAGGGTAACCTGACAGAAAACGTTCTGTCAGTAAGGAAGTTCTGAAGGAAAATGGGCAAATTACCTCTTAAACCATAAACGTAGAGTTTACGTAGTATTCTGTTTCGCCAGGTCACATCATAAGCCTTATGAATATCCAGAAAAATTCCTATCATGAATTCGCGATTTGCAAAAGCCTCGGCTAAGCAGTGCTCCAGGTGCACTAAATGATCCAAAGTGGACCTGTATTTACGGAATCCACTCTGTTGATCATTTAACACACCCTTCAACTCTAAAACAAAAAGTAACCTTTTATTAACCATACGTTCAAAGACCTTACATAGACAGTCAGTCAGCGCAATAGGTCGAAACGAACTGGGACTCGTAAGGCGATCATCCTGGCGAGGTATCGGTATGATGTGCGCGTAGTGCCATGAGTTTGGGAACGCGCGAGACACCCAAATCTCATTGTACACCGCTAAAAGCTCACTGAGGTTGGCCTGAGTAAGATGCTGAATCATACTGTACGTAATGGTGGATGGACCGGGACTGGAGTCTTTACAGGATTTAAAGGCAAGGAGAAGTTCATCTAATGTAAATTCGGAGTTGTAGCTGGTATCTCCATCTTCCGTGGCAAAGTTGAAATTTTGCAGCTCAGCCGTACGCTTATGATGAAAAAAGCGAGGATCGTAGTTGGCTGAGCTGCTTACCTGGGTAAAATGGTCTGCGATAGTATTGGCAATGTCGACGGGATCGTCAGTGACATTCCCGGCCACCTCAAGTGTGGTAATTGGTGACCGGGTGTACTTGTTGTTTAGTACACTTATGGTGGACCAGACCTGACTTAGTGGAGTGGTGTGATTCACCGTGGACACAAAACTACGCCAGTTATTCCGTTTTGCCACTTTAATTGTCCTCCTTGCCTCAGCCTTAGCTGCTTTGTAGGCAATAAAGTTTGATTCTGTTGGCTGTTTCTCAAAAATCCTGTATCTCCTATTGTGCTTTGTGAATGCTTGTCGGCAAACTGGTGTCCACCACGAAACTCTATGCTTGTTTGGAATTGCAGATGTCTTGGGAATAGCAGCCTCAGCTGCATGTATAATGGAAGACTGTAGGCATGCAACTTTCTCATCAATGTTATCTCCCGATATATATAGATTGGCAACCCATGAGTAGTACCCCCAATCTGTTTTCTTAAAGTTAAATTTAGATGGTGGAGGAGACGGAGAATCGTCGTGTGTATATGAAAGAAAGATTGGGAAATGATCGCTACCCATCAAGTCATCATACGGGTCCCAAGAGATGTTAGTGTGTATATCAGGAGATGACAAGGACAGATCTATACATGACATGTTGCCAGTGCGGTCATCTACACGAGTCACTCTACCATTGTTTAGAAGATAGAGGTTTGACTGTAGTATTAGGTCGGCTACTTGCTCCCCCGTACCATCACTCCTCAAGCTTCCCCACTGACAGTGATGGGCGTTAAAATCGCCAAAAATTAATTTTCAACCCGGAAGTTGATGGCTTAGGGAAGTGAAAGCATCACCATCAATGGGACCACGGGGAGGACAGTAGATAGAACATATAGACAGATACGCGACAGCTTCCAGAGTAGAATTTAGAACCACTTCTGTTTGTGGGTGTGATTTGTGTATGTATATGGCAACTCCATGACCATCATATTTTCTATACAAATGGTAGTGTTTGAACCGTGGAGAATCAGGGTGATCCACCAAGTGTGTCTCCTGTAAACAAACAACATCTGGCCTGTGTATAGATAACAAAATTGCTATATTGTGAATTTCATTCCCAAGAGTTCTACAATTCCATTGAAACACAGTGAATGTGGTGGTGTAAGATTTATGAGAGGGGCCAGTGTGCTTAGCTTTTTTAAACCACCCGCTGCCAGGCGAGTGGCTACCAGGGGACCTATCCCGGTGCTTACTAACGGAAACCTCCATATGTTGCTCATCAATAACTAGGCTCCCAGAGCCCCCCCGAGGAAGAGCTAACTCTTCTCTCCCTCGCTGGACCAGGAACAGGAAGGACGTGAGGATGTGGCTGTTTCGTAAGGGTGGTCATATTACTCTTACGAGAGTTGTCAGATTTCAGTTTAGGCACTACCGACTGAGAGGCAGCAGCAGCCTGAGAGTAGGAAAGTGCAACAGGGTGTCAGTTTGAGAGGTAGATTGGACAGGAGGCTCAGATGGAGAGGTAGAGTGTGTGGCAAGAGGAACAGGTTCAGGGTCAGTCTGTGTTTCAACAGAACACATCACGGGACAGGACATTACCGCCGAAGCATAGGACCTATTCGGCATGAGAGTTGCATGCAACTCGTTCACCTTTTTCCTAGCTTCATAGTAGGAAATGCCCACAGTTGCTTTCACTACACAGCCCTCCTTCTCCTCCTTCCACTTGGGACAATCCCTAGAGGAAGTGGAGTGTGCGCCCTTGCAGTGAAAACAACGTACCATCTCCGATGTGCAGTGTTCAGCATCATGTCCCTGTGTTCCACATTTGCCACACACTGACTAGGAAGCCCGACAAGTCTTATTACCGTGCCCATACAATTGACACCTTAAACAACGAAGTGGATTGGGGATGTATGGCCTTACGTTAACAATTTCGTAGCCAACTTTGACCTGGTCTGGAAGTGAAACTTTGCCAAAAGTCAAGACAATAGTGGCAGTCTTCGTCCTCACGCCTTCGGAAAATCTGGTAACAAATCGTTCATTGATTACATCCTGTTGAGCAATTTTCCGTATGATCTCGTCCTCTTCCATAACCATGAGATCCCTGCAGGTGATGACACCTTTGCAGGAATTCATAGCATGTGGGAGCGTCGGCTCGACATCATATTCATGGAACTTCCGTAGTTTCATCAAATCTTTTACCTGGGAGGAGTTGAAGGTTTTGATGAGGAGGTCTCCATTTGCAAGTTTTTTTCACCTGTTCCACCTCCCCAGCACAGTAATCAATCACTTTCTTGATGATGAAAGGATTGATACTGCTCAAGGAAGTGGAACCGAGAGCATGGACCGTGACAAACTGTGCATTATTTACATTAATGTCGAGATCGGTACGAGTCTAGGGCCGTTCAATCAGGGGGCGGTCAGTCCGTGGTAGAGTCATAGGTTCGTCAGGACCATCTCCCCCCGAAGGGGGGGAAGGCGACTGGGGCGTCCGACATAGTAACCCCCCCCCCTAACGGGGGAAGTGGGAAGAAGGACGAAACGAGCAAGGGACAAAATACAACGGGACCAAACACCTAAGGCTGAAATTGCCCTCTCAAACCACTCCAGGGAGGCCCGACCGTGTCAATTCACGCCCCAGACCGATCAGTGGGGGGGACCCTCCGTGAGCAACAAGCAAAGGTAATCTCAGTGAATAGGAACAGACACCTACTGTTCCAAACTAACAGGGAGGGGAGGAAAATGAGAAACTAGCTAGCCTAACGCGCACCAGAAGGGTGAAAAAAAAAAGGTAATTGCTGGTGAAGCAGCCCTAGGAAGCTAGAGGAGAGCTCAGAAGCACACAACCTCACTCTCCACGACCATGCAAAAAAGTGACTGGTGTTTGTGTTGCCTTGCGGGCGGCCTCAACAAACAAGAGGCTTACGAGAAGACAGAAAGACAGAGAAATACAAACAGACAATTACATATACGCAGACAGGCAAATATACGATGTCTGTGGAGTTAGTGAGAAAAACCGATAGATGGCAGATAAGTAGAAAACGAATAAGTAAATCGGCAAATAATAATAGTAATAATGATAATCTACCATCCCGCATCTGATTCCTTTCTATCATCTGGGAGACGACACTCCAAAACTGCCGATACAAACGAGACGGAGAGTAGGATGACGTAGAGATAACACATGTATTATTAGGTAGGATTGAGAGAGAGAGTGTGTGTGTGTGTGTGTGTGTGTGTGTGAGAAGGTCTTTCATGCATCCACGCTGAAAGAGATATAATAAAATAACGAAATATTACGCAGTTCATGGAGGAATTATATAGTTATTTAATTGTTGCCACTTTTGCAGATGAACTTTTTAATTGTAGCCTGTACGAAAAATGGCAACTGTAGCCTGTACGAATAATGGCATAATTCTTGTAGGTTACTTATAAGGCGCATCAGTGCTTCAAGTGAATGTGAATTCCTTTGGAAAACTGGTATTTTTCCGAGAAAAAACCTGGTTATTATTATTATTATTATTATTATTATTATTATTATTGTAATGATAATTATTAGTTTTCAATGATATTACGCGAATAAGCATTGGCTGTGTGTGTGTCCTTCTACATTTGATCCTCTCGAATTTTGAAGTGCCATACATCAAAGTACGCGGGATAATGATCTGACAGTGTTGGTGTAAATAATAACTGCGTGCTGCGTGCGGTCATTTGCGCGAGAGCGGCGGGCACTTTTATGCCCAGTTCTTCGCCAGACATTGGGAACCTTCTACATGTCATATTGCTGGGTGAAATGAACTGAAATTTAGCATAGACATACCTGGTACGTCAGAGCAGGTCCCTGTCGAATTTGGCGCCAGTTCATGTCTCAGGGGCAAGCGCTTGTTATTATTATTATTTTATATTCAGAATGACAGTTGGCAGTATACCGTCAGGTCGAGTTAACACCTCGAAGAGCGAGACCCTGTAACCGCCTTGCCACTGCGGGTCTAAAAGGTGTGAGAGCATAAGGTATAGTGATGTTTCCTTTGGATTCCCACACCCTGACCCACTGTACAGGGGGTGACAGTGAATTTGAATTAATGAGGCAAATATTTTTCAACCATTGTGACCGCATTAACTTAAATTCACTGTCACCCCTACTGCAATGGCTCTAGGTATGGGAATCCGAAAGGAAACATCGCTATATCTGATGCTCTAACACCATTTACATCCGCAGAGGCTAGGTGGTTAAAAGGCCTCGCTCTTAGAGGTGTTAAAGTGACCTGATGGTATGTTGCATTATTGTTATTATTGCTGTTGAAAGTGATATTATTATTATTACTGTTGTTAGTAGTAGTAGTAGTAGTATAGTAGTAACCTGGTGTAAGCAGAAAGTAACACATGATGATAAATATATTAACTTATTTATTAATCGGTGAGTTAACAGTAATAAATGAGAAAAGAAGAGAAGATATATACGATAATTAGGAAAACTAAATATATGTAAGGTAAACCATTCACTACACTAACGTCTTGTTTATTTAATGCTGGCAATCTCCAGACGGTTTTATTACGGGCGATCGAACGATGTTTACCCTCAGTTAAGTTTGGAAATGAGCGGCCTGGCCCGACCCGACCCGGCACGACCCAACCGTCACGCTGTGTGAAGAAAAGTTGAAATTCTTTCTGCGTGTGATTCATTCATTCAGTAAATTTTGTTATCAACTACAAATTCACACACAAAGGCATAGGAACCCCTTGGAATCTCGAGTTTTCCAAAATAGTGTGTATGTGTTTGTGCGTCTGTGTGGATGTGGGAGAATGTCTTTCTTTCAAGCATATTTTTCATTGTTCAGGTACCATAATGAAGAAATATATCAGAGGGAAAGTGTGAGAACCTGGCACTCGTTCGCTCGTTACGCTCTCACAAAGCACACTTTACTAACTGGTTTAAGAGAGGCTTAGAATGTGAGGGTTTAGATCCGTATTCTCAGTGGGTAATGAAGCTCCCTGACACCTTTTCCTAAGCGATTTATCTTGCTTATTATACATTTCTGTACTCCTCTGTGTTTCTTAAATCCCTTTAATATCACCATACTCTGCATTAGTTAGGTACAATAGGATATTGACCGGCCAGATCACAAAATAAATCGCTGAGGAGTAGATGCTGGGGGCTTCCTTAACCGACGAGAATACGGGTCTTAGCCTCCATTTGCCCCTTCCCACTACTCGAGTGTTATGCGTAAAATTGGTCGGCGGCAGCACGAAAAACAATACTAAATAAAATAAAACAGCAAAAAGAAAAGGTTAATATATAAGTGTAGTGTTTATTTTGAGATTCTTGGTGTCTTTCTCCATACACTACGGTTTTCTGTTATTATTGTTTTGTTGTTGTTTATGTTTGCTTGAAGGAAAAAAAGTTGAAAAAATATTAGGCTGGAATTTTGTCGAGAGATTCCTGGCATGAAGAGATTGGCGGAGGGATCTAATGTGATTTGGTGTCTGCTTTGCCAGTGTTTGAAAAGATTTGTATTGGACGGCTGGATGAATGAGAAAGGGAGCTCGCGTGCGCGCGTGCGTGCGTGCGTGCGTGTGTGTGTGTGTGTGTGTGTGTGTGTGTGTGTGTGTGTGTGTGTGTGTGTGTGTGTCTGTCTGTCTGTCTGTCTGTCTGTCTGTCTGTCTGTTTTGGCAGTAAGTCTGGTTGGAGTAGGTCTTTCACAACCTTCCATCTTTCGTAGTAGATTTTTTCACGGATATTGGATGGCAGGTCCTTCACCAGAGAGAGAGAGAGAGAGAGAGAGAGAGAGAGAGAGCTAATACAGGACACTAAAAGAGGAGTAAAAGGAAATGATAAAAGAGAAAGTAAGGAAGAGGAAAGTCAGAAATAACTTGCAGGTGAAAGGGAACGGAGAACAGAAGGAGAAACACGAAAGACAGGAAAAAAAAAAAAGGCGAATGTGAAGGGGAGAGACGGTAGTTGTGTGTGTGTGTGTGTGTGTGTGTGTGTGTGTGTGTGTGTGTGTGTGTGTGTGTGTGTGTGTGTTCTTACCTTACCTAATTGTATCTTTACAGGAATGAGTCAAGCTCGTACTGTCCCGTGTCTTAAACCATATTTATGGTACATATCCTTAAATTTGTGAATTGTTTTGGCACACACTATTTCATTCGGTAGTGCATTCCATTGATCAATTGCTCTGTTTGGGAAACTGAATTTCCTTACGTCTTTATCACCTCTCTTCTTATGCAATTTTTTGCAGTGTCCTCTTGCTGATGGTTCTCCATATGTTAAGTAATCATTTATGTCTATTTTCTCCTTTCCTGATATGCATTTATATAGCATTATCATGTCACCTCTTTTCCTTCTCTCCTGTAGTGTTGGTAGATTCAGTTTATTTAGTCTTTCTTCGTAGCTTAGGTCCCTTAAGCTTGGTATCCATCTTGTAGCGGCCCTTTGAACTTTTTAAATCTTGTCTATGTGTTTTTTGAGATAGGGACTCCAGACTACTGATGCATATTCCAGGGTTGGTCTAATGAATGATGTTATTATCCTTCTTAGCATGTCTTCATTTATGTATGTGAATGCTATTCTCATATTTGCAAGCAGTGTATACATGTTCCGTACCTTCTCGCTTATGTGGTCAGCCGGAGATAGTCTGTTATTGATAATCACACCTAGGTCTTTCTCTCTTTCTGATGTGTATAGGGTTTTATTTCCTAACTTATAATCCCAATCAGGTCTTTTTCCACTTTTACCAAACTTGATTACATGACACTTGTCCACATTAAATTCCATTTGCCATGTACTACTCCATTCATGAAGTTTATTTAATTCTTCTTGTAGCTCTTTACAAGAGTCTGTGTTAGTAATTCTCCTTTGTATTTTTGCATCATCTGCAAACATATTCAGATAGCTTTCATTTCCAGTGTTACTGTTTATATCATTTATATACACTAAAAACATGATTGGTGCCAGCACTGAACCCTGTGGTACTCCACTAGTCACTTCTTTCCATGATGAGTAGTTTCCTCTTAGTACTGTCCTCATTTCTCTTTTTAGGAGAAAGTCTTGCATCCAACAAAACAGTTTGCCTCGAATTCCTCCTTGATGGTACAGTTTCCATAAAAGTCTTTGGTGTGGTACTGTGTCAAAAGCTTTCTTGAAATCTAAATAGATACTGTCCACCCATCCTTCCCTTTCCTGTATTGTGTTTGTTACTATGTCATAGTAGCTCAACAGATTAGTAACACATGATTTTCCTTTTCTGAAACCAAACTGTCTTTCTGTTATCATACTGTGTTCTTCTAGATGATTTACCCAAGCTTTTCTTATAAGTTTTTCTAATACCTTGCTTACAACACTGGTCAGTGATACTGGTCGGTAGTTGAGTGGATTTCGTCTATTTCCTTTCTTGAATAAGGGGACAATATTTGCTTTCTTCCAAATATCAGGTAGTTTACCTTGACTCAAGGATTTCTTGAAAATTAAAAATAATGGTTTACTTAACTCCTTTGCACATTCTCGTAATACCCAACATGAAATTTCATCAGGACCACTTGCTTTTCCTCTGTCTAATCTACTTAACTCCTCCTGTATTACTTTTTCTGCTATTTGTATATCTGGTAGTATGTGTGGACATGCGTGTTCCACATAGTCTCTCTCAAAATTTTTTCCTTCTGTAAAAACTAATTGGAAATTCTTATTTAGTGCTTCACAAATATCTTTCTCTTGTGTATAAGTGATTCCCTCGTCCGTAATGGATTGTATTATATCTTTTACTTTAGTTTTGCTTCTGATATAGCTGTAAAACAGCTTTGGTTGATCACCACTTTTATTTATTATATCCTCCTCAAACTGTTTTTGGGCTTCCCTCCTTATTCTTGTATAGTCGTTTCTTGCCTGTTTGTAATTATTATACGCCCTTTCACTATTGTGTCTTCTGTATCTATTCCACAACAAATCTCTTCTTTCTTTTGATTTTTTACATTCTGTATTGAACCATTTCTGTATTTTCTTATCTGCTACTTTGTGCTGTGGGATGTACTTCTGGACTCCTTTTTCATAAAATTCACAAAAATTTTTATATACAGCATGTAAATCTTGTCCTCTAAGCTCATTTTCCCAATCAACTTCTAAGAAATACTTCTTTAGGTCTTGATAATTTCCATTTTTATAGTTTAGGCTCTTTTTGTAACTATCATTGCTGTTTACTATGTCATATGCTATCCTGAAGTTATAATTTAGTACTGCATGATCGCTTTTGCCGAGTGGAGGGTGATATATTAAACTGTCAATATCATTTTCTTGCCTTGTAAATATTAGATCTAGCACTGAAGGTACATCAAGTCCTCTTTTTCTGGTGGTTTCCCTCACATGTTGCGTTAAGAAAAACTCTTGTACGAGATCCAGGAGCTTTTGGTCCCAACAGCTTTCTTGGCTATTTATATCTAAAGTATTCCAATTTATATTTGTATTGAAGTCCCCAGTTAGTATAATTCTTTCCGATTGCTCTTCCATTTTATGTAGCAATGATCTTACACTCTAAATTGTACTCACTGCCAGGTCCTCATATTCGTCTCTTTCCCATGTGTTTGATCTGGGTGGCATGTACAAATTGGCTACAATTACTTTACCTTCAGATGTGTCGATCTCTACTGCAATCAGTTCTACTTGTGATGGTATATCTAGTTTTATTTCCTTGACTTTTAGATTTTTCTTAGTTAATATTATAATTCCTCCTCTTTTTTTTAAATATCTGTCTCTTCTCCATATATTGTATTCCTCTAAGTTTAGTATGTCATTTGATATCCTTGGTATTAATTTTGTTTCAGTTAGGCATATTATTTGTGGTTCATTTTCTCTGACATAATTATTCATCTCTAGTAATTTAGATACCATTCCATCCACATTTGAGTACATCAACTTTATCATCTTGTTTATATACTTGTCATGACATGGTTCTACTACCTTCCTCCTTTTTCTTCCATCCTGTTTGTGTACCACTTTCGTACCTGCAATCCTATTACTTTGTAAAAAAAAAATCTTCTCCTCTTCTGATCTTCCCTCATTTTTTGTTTTTGCTTCCTCCCTTTTCTCTTTCAGTAATTCCAGTTCCTCTTGTGTTAGGCATCTTTTTATCCATACATTTTTGAACTCCTCTTTTTCCTTAAGATTCTTTGCATTTTTTAGTATCTCTTCCACAGTGTTTACACTCTGGAAAGTCACCTTTAGAGGTCTTGTCTTGCTTTTCTCGTATTTCCCTAACCTTTTGTGTTCCTCTATGTCTTTACTACAGATTTCCTCTGATACTTCTTTCAGTAAGCTCATTACATTTGCCATCTCCTTTTTGTCTCTTGTGATCTTGTTTTTAACTTCTTCCTCTTCTATACCAGTGATTACTATTGATTTGTTTATGTCTACTGTGTGTGTGTGTGTGTGTGTGTGTGTGTGTGTGTGTGTGTGTGTGTGTGTGTGTGTGTGTGTGTGTGTTACTACTAGAGGGATGCAAGAGTCATAGTTATAATACAAGCTCACACAAAAGTTTATCATTGAGTCTCATACAGTTAACAAGGGCCCGGGATTTTATCAAGTCGACTAATACATCACCTTTTAACGTATATTTATTCCATTATCATGTTACCTTACCTGAGTTATGCGTCAAAATTTTAATATCCATTGTACAGAAAGAAAAGAAACTATTTTGAAAAGTGTTCATAGAAATATCGGGACAATGAATACTTAAGGGCGCTTCAGTAAGAGATCAGATTAGGTACATTAAACCTGCATTCCCTTGAGAGCGACAGCTTCAAGGGCGATTTAATGCAGATTCTTAAGTGAGAACTGATTTTAAAAGAGTTGAGGAAAAGCTGGTAAGGAAATGGGAAAGAAGGTGGAATAATTCAAGTAGAAATTGAAATGAGTAGGTTTACTCATTAATTTCCACAATATTCGGAAAGCAGGATAGACATAACGCGGAAGTTAGAAATGAATTCTCCAAGTCACTTGAGTATTCTGAACAAAGCTAATAATGTCATTAAGAAATGTTTGTCATCGTTTTCGGGTCGTGGAGGCCACATCGCGACGATCAGGTAACCACGAATATATATATATATATATATATATATATATATATATATATATATTATATACAGTTTTTAGTATATTTTATTATATATATGTATTTGTATATCAATAAAACAGACATACTTTGTGCATATTTATTTCAATAAGTGTAAAATTGTAAATACAGTAACTGCAAAAATGTTATTGAACATACCGGTGGTAAAATTACATAGTACTTGGAATGCAGTAAAAAAGAAGAAAGAACGTTTTTATGAAGACAAAGTAGAGGAAAAAATATGTTATATTGTATATCTCAAAACAGTGTACTCCAAGTTAACAGAATTATATGAAATTACAGAGGTCATAAATGACGAAACTCGAGAAATATAGTAAAACTGTGATTTGAGAGAAACAATAGAATACATATTTTTCCTAAGATATGGCCCTGTCATAGAATGTGTGCCAAATTTCAAATATAACAATTATATACTCATTCGATTTTTTTTTTTTTTTTTTTTACCGTACATGGGAGTAGGGCTACATGACGTTAAGCAACACAGCAAGTAATTTTCTACGTTCATGTTTGAAATCCTGTTACGGTAATCATTTTTTATAAACAACATTGATGAGGAAGCTGCCTCAGAGACATAGGTCGAACTAAACTGTACCAGAACTTTGAGATTTTTTTTTTTTTTCACTGAATGCTTCTCTGACAGGGAGATCCAGAATTCTGCCAGGTCATCACAGACGTCAAAGTTCACCCTTGCCTCGTTGTAAGTCTGTAACTGCCATTTCGAACGTAATACAACTATATTGTTCCACCTTTGTCTTGAATGGAGACTGAACAAAATAAAAAGAATCACTAAGAAAACCAGTGCATCTGTGATTGACATTTTCCGTCGGTTCCAGTAAATATTCCAGGACATCTTTTTTTTCTCCTCCGTGGGATCCGGCATGTCATCAAAATCCACATCCATCGTGGCTGTGAATTCCATGAAGTGATAGAAAGGGTTATCAGTTTCAGCCTGACCTTGTAGTAGATTCAACTTGCTCATGAAAACCTGAATTGTACTCTGAAGATCAAACACCCATTTACATTTTCCTTGATGTTCGGTACTGAATTTGTTTGCATGATCGAATATTCTCTTAGAAGTGCATGGCCAGCAAGGAAGTGAGGGTCACTGCAATATTCAGCATCCTTGTTGGCGTGATGTTGTTGAAGGGTCGGCAGTTCACCGAAGAAGGGAAAATCTTTCCAATGTCTTTCCCCTTGATAGCCATCTGACAGCGGTGTGCATTAGCACATAAAGTCGAACATGTAATCTAATATTAATCAAGTAAGTGCTAGTTGTTGTAAGAGTGTTGATCTAATTCTAATAGGTTTAAGACCCTGGGCATGTAAACGTACTTCATCGCATGACCTCCATGCGACCCCATCGACCCCATGATCCATATGCGACCCTTTCTGAAACATCTTTCGACCCCATTTGGGGTTGGGACCTCGTGCTTGGGAACCCTTGGTATAGACTCTCAGTTATACCACTGACACACCACTTGTACACCAGGTAACATACTGTAATTGCTTCATCCATTACCATTTATTAGGTTCATTGTATGTTGGTGTAAGGGCAGGTGATAAATTTAATGACAACATTTATCCCTTCTCTTTCTTTCTCCTCTCCTTCTTTTCCCCTGGGGTGGGGGGGAGGAAGGATACTTCCCCAGTATCTCTGCTTGTCGTAAGAGACGGCCAAAAGGGACCTTTTTGTCTCCAGTCTTTGTCTCCTTACTGTCCTCTTCTGCTCTTCTGCCAACCTCTTTTCTTGATATCTCAGTGTTTCTTCTGGCCTTTATTTCCCTCTCCACCTACAGTGCCATATAGTAACGTTATGGCTTGGTGCAAGTTTTTCATTCCTTCCTCTCCTTCTTTCCATTCTTTTTCTTTGACATTCACAAAAAAGAAAGAAAGAAGGGAAATCTGTTGTAACGGAATGCTGAATTGTTGAGATGATTATTAGCATATTACTACTACTTTTTTTTTTTTTTTCAAGTTTAGTCTGTATGACTGTATTCCAACGATTTACTTAAAGGTACGAGAATTTTTGCTTTTTGTACATAAAACTGAAATAAGCTTTTATGAAGCATTTCTCTGCATCATAGTTGAAGGTAAAAATTTGTTGAGCCCTTTTTAGACTAGTCTTTTAACATTGGAAATGAATGGATAATACTTGATGCTTATTATCACACTGCACCTACCAATTTTTTAAAATGCTCCAATATTACCCTCACATATTCCCGCTCCAATATTACCCTCCCATATGCCTCCTCCAATATTACCCTCCCATATGCCTCCTCCAATATTACCCTCATATATTCCCCTCCAATATTACCCTCACACATTTCCCCTCCAATATTACCCTCACACATTTCCCCTCCAATATTACCCTCACATATTCCTCCTCCTGTTGTACCCTCACATATTCCCCCTCCAATATTACCCTCACATATTCTTCCTCCAATATTACCCTCACATATTCCCCCTCCAATTGTACCCTAACATATTCCCCCTCCAATATTACCCTCACATATTCCCCCTCCAGTTGTACCCTCACATATTCCCCCTCCAATATTGCCCCCACATATTCTTCCTCCAATATTACCCTCACATATTCCCCCTCCAGTTGTACCCTCACATATTCCCCCTCCAGTTGTACCCTCACATATTCCCCCTCCAATATTACCCTCACATATTCCCCCTCCAATATTACCCTCACATATTCCCCCTCCAATATTACCCTCACATATTCCTCCTCCAATATTACCCTCACATATTCCCCCTCCAATATTACCCCCACATATTCTTCCTCCAATATTACCCTCACATATTCCCCCTCCAGTTGTACCCTCACATATTCCCCCTCCAATATTACCCTCACATATTCCCCCTCCAGTTGTACCCTCACATATTGCCCCTCCAATGTTACCCTCACATATTGCCCCTCCAATGTTACCCTCACATATTCCCCCTCCAGTTGTACCCTCACATATTGCCCCTCCAATGTTACACTCACATATTCCCCCTCCAGTTGTACCCTCACATATTCCCCCTCCAGTAGTACCCTCACATAATCCCCCCCCCCCAGTATTACCATCACATATTCCCCCTCCAATATTACCTGTACATATTCCTCAAGTATAACCCCCACATATTCCCCCACATATTCCCCCTCCAGTATTACCCTCACATATTCCCCTTCCAATATTACCCTCATATATTCCCCCTCCAATATTACCCTCACATTTCCCCCCTCCAATATTACCCTCACATATTTCCCCTCCAATATTACCCTCACATACTCCCCTTCCAATAATACCCACATATATTCCACCAATATTATCCTCACATAGCTCTCTTCCAATATTATCCTCACATTCCCCCTACAATATTATCCTCACATATTCCACTTCCAATTTTACCCTCACATATTCCCCGTCCAATATTTCTTCTCCAATATTACCCTAACATATTCCCCTTCAATATTACCCTCACATATTCCTCCTCCAATAATACCCTCACATATTCCTCCTCTCACCCTCCGTCGTATATTTCACATTTTCCCCGCGTATCTTATTGCTTCGCCTTTTTTCGCTTGTCAGACTCCACTTGCCTTCACCTGCGCTTGACAACTCTTCACTCCCCATTGCAATTTAGGACAGTTTTTTTTTTTTTTCTCCTCTCAGTTTAATTCATCTTTTCGAAGCTTAAGCACTTGAATACTTTTGCATCCTGTATACAGGGTGGTGCATAAATAGCACTCCATAAGAAAATCCTCTGGCGGTATGTAATGTGTTGCGGTGATGGCTAAGTATGCTGTGTGGCAGTGGAGTAGAAAATAAATAAATGATGCAGGATAGATACTGATAATGCTGGCCCAGTGGAAGAGGAGCGTTATATCTGTACCACCCTGTATTTTTAGCAGTGGAATCAACCAAAGACATCAGGCAGTAAATACAGTTGGTCAAAAAACACTTCTTACAGTCTCATGTCTTGAAAGAGAAAAGTGTAATATGAAAAGAAAGGCGCTTATTTGTGATGCCATAACAGGTATTTATGGCAGTGGGCTGGATAGGTAATCTCTCTCTCTCTCTCTCTCTCTCTCTCTCTCTCCTTAACCTCCACTGCAGCTGCTTCGTTCACTTTTACTGCATTGAGGGAGAGAGAGAGAGAGGTGGATGTAGGATGGATGGCTATTTATTCATACCAATGGAGACTCTAATATCGATCCACTTCCTTACGATAAATAAAGGAAGAGTGACCACTAACTTCTGAAACTTAGCGATGCGCTCTTCGGAACCCAGCAAACTTTTCAGGATAGTGTGTCAGAGTTTCATCATTGTTCGTCTTAAAAGGGAGCAATATTCCTGACCGTATTTCTACGTCTCCCTCTTGCAGTATCGTAATATTTACCAACAATTTCTTACAGTAATATCATCCAAAGTTATGTAATTTGTCTGCATAAAAATAGGTCAGCGTTTAGTTTTGCGCAGTGTAGTGCAATAGAAAATCATGAAATGACCCAAACTTGTGTGATAATATCCTAGGCTGAGGTGGCCACTCGCCACCAATGACTGACTGTTTCACCTTTCACTTAATAAATGTACCGGCGCAATTGTGAGTCGGAAAGTTTGTTGTGAGTGTGCGTCAGAGAGAGAGAGAGAGAGAGAGAGAGAGAGAGAGGATGGTAAACCCTGGCTTACATTTCTAAAATATTTCTATAGTGCTTTTGGTATGAAAGCTTGTCACGTGGGACAGTAGCTCTCGGGGATGCCAGGTATTTTTCCCCTCAGTACAGTGGCTGTGGCGGCCTCACTGCTGTACACACACAGACTTTGCTGTGTTGGAGATCTGTATTTCATATTAATTTATTTTTTTTAATTACATTTTCTTTTTTCATTGGGATGTCCTTACATAAACAGTACCTACAACAGTCAGGGTAATGATGACATTACACCTACGGAGTTAATGTCCTTCGTTTATAACCCATGGACTACGAGACATCACCCCCAAGTTAAGCAAAATCCTTGTTTGTGGATGAAGTTTTTTTTTTTCCCGCTCTGAACATTGGTTAGGAGACCCGTTCAGTAGGTCCAGCAGTCCATCTGGGACACACCAGCATAGAGCTATTACCAGCATACTTCTCATATCACCTGGTACTTTTGCATTGTTGTCCACCATCTCTGTTGTGACATGTACTGGATGTCCCTTGTGAACTTGACGTTTAACATAATACTCTCAAAATCTATAGGTTGAACTCGTTAGCTGACTCTTAATCTTATAATCAAGTTTAACTAAAAGCTGTTTGAGTTAATTTGTTCACACACACACACACACACACACACACACACACACACACACACACACACACACGCACACACACCAAAGTATCTTCTCTCACTTCGAAATAGCAGGTGTATTAAAGGAAAGATATCAACAGCTGCCGTAAGTTATAATTGGGTAAACTTTACTCCCTCCTAAAAGTTTACCTTTTTCTTTTCCTTTCTCTTCCTTCCTGATTCCCTTTCCCCCTCTCGTCCCCCCCATCCTTTCTTCCTTCAACACATCTCATTCATTTTCCCTTTGTTTTGCTTCCTTTCTCAGTCACATCTTTGCTCAACATTTTCGCCAACCCTCCTCTTCCTTCTTCCTTCTCTTCACCCCTTTCATAGCTTATCACTTCTCCTGGCTTTCATTTTTCTTTCCTCCTTGATTTCTTTTGTAGCCCAAGTTTTCTGTTCCTCCCAGGTTTCCTTTTGTCTTCCTCCTTTCCCTCCCTTCTCCACCATTCTTTCTTCCTCATCACCACCTCTCCATTCTATTCCTCTCCCTCCCCTCCCCTCCTCTCCCTCATTTTTTTTTCATTCCTCTCCTCACCCATCTGCTCTATCATTCTATTCCTTTCTCTCTCCTCTCCTCTCTATTCCTTTCCTCTCTCTTCCTCCTTCCTCCCTTTTCCCCCCGTTCTCCTGCTTCCCTCCCCTGATAGCCTGTCGTAATAGCACCACAGAATGTTAGTGATGGGGAGGTGAAATGAGGAGGGGAGAGTCATGTGTCTGAAGTTGAAAGTTGCATTTCATCTGAGAGAGAGAGAGAGAGAGAGAGAGAGAGAGAGAGAGAGAGAGAGAGAGAGAGAGAGACAGACAGACAGACAGACAGAGACAGACAGACAGACAGACAGAGATAGACAGACAGAGACAGACAGACAGAGACAGAGATAGACAGACAGAGACAGACAGGCAAAGACAGACTGAGAGACAGAGAGACAGACAGAGACAGACAGACAGACAGAGGAATGGGTCACGAAAGAGCAGATTTGCAGCAACTATACTTTCAGAAAAATAACTAAACTGAATGTGACCTGAGTAGCATCCAGTGTTACTTCAACGTTGCAGAAAAGAATGGAGTCGTGATCTTATAAGAGGCTTGCAAACGTCAGCAGATAATGCATGTAAACCACTTAGTTAAGGTTAATTGTTAAGGCTTTACTGTGCTTCTCTGTTGCTGGTGTATGGGATTTTGTGGTGTGCTCGGATCTGAATGTCGGGTGTTTTTATGCTATTATGCTATTGCTAGGCTTTTTTTTTTTTTTCCGCTCATTTTGACACACAAAAATCTTTAGTTATTAGTATTTGCCTCTCTCTCTCTCTCTCTCTCTCTCTCTCTCTCTCTCTCTCTCTCTCTCTCTCACACACACAAAGCAAAGTGTACTCATATAGTGTAAGGACTTATCCCATCTGTATATCTATTTATACAATATATTCTTGCAATGCATCAAATTATTTATGACTCAGACCACTTGTCTTTTCTTTGTGCATCTTCCCATGTATGTAGCTATGTATCCAGTTATCGATTAAGCTGATACAGAGTTACACCTACTGTACTAATATGACAATGTGACAGGTTGGTGAATAGTGGATGAAAGAATACATGAGGTAGAGTCAAAGTTTATTCCTGACTAGTTTCGCTGTAAAGCTTCATCGGAGAATAAAGAATTCCTCTGACGAAACTTAATAGCGAAACTAGTCAGGAATACTCTGTGAGTTTCCCTATTGAAGGCTATTCTTCATCTACTATTCACAATGCCTACTTATCTATTTATCCTTATCATTTCTCTCCGCCCATCCCCATCAACCTTCACCCTCTCGCCCAACCTGTCACTCAGCCTGATAACAAGGCATTTGTGTGACGTAATGACAAAATTGTGCCCAAATTGTAGATTGCGTTCCCGACTAACCACCACGATTGGCTGACCTTTCACTTCCTTATTAGTCATGATTATGGAGGCAGGGGTGGGGGTTGATGTATGGATAGGTGGGAGGAGAAAGGGGGAGGATGAACGAATTATGGCTGGCAGAGTTTTGTGTGGGAGGTGGGCTGGTGGGTGAAACGTTATGGACTTTGGGTAAAAGAGAGTTGGGTGTGTATGGAACCAGGTAGGCAGGAAAGGGTGAGGGTAGGAGGGATATAGGTACAACTATAGGGTGGATGGGAGAGCGTGGGAAATGAGTAGATAAGGTAGGGGGAGAGTGGAGGCATGAGTGAAAGAAAGCCATTGGTGGGAGTGGAATTGTAGACTGAGGATTGTGTGGATATGTGGAAAATACAAAATGGGTGAGGTTGCGCATGTAGGTGACGGTTGGAGGGTGTTGGTATCAAACTGTGAGGGATTGGAAGGTAGTGGTGGTGGTGGTGGTAGTGGCGGTGATCTGGTAAAGGGCATGATGTAGGCTGGGTAGAGCGTGGGTGTGTTTCCTTCAACCATAACACTCTATACACAGAATCATTAATATGTTAGCTGTCCATGCTAGTTAGTAGCTGTAGCACTGGAGATAATTAACACACACACACACACACACACACACACACACACACACACACACACACGTGTCCATTCATCTCAAGGGCTCTTTCAGGTCTCACTATGTTGTTGTTTTACTAGTGAACCTGTCTCCCAGCAAACGTTTTATCAGGCTAATGTTTCTGCTCATCCTCTCTGCCAGCAAACGATTTCACCAATGAACGTTTTTGTCTGCAATCCTTTCTGCCATTGTAAAGGTTTAAGTAGCTCTGATCTGCGTTTCAGGCCAGGCACTTTGTTGCTGAAGAATGAATATTTGCCGGATTTTGGTTTCCTTGGCGATTTGCCATTTTTGTAGTAAGTTTATTACATCGTTTCTCTCTCTCTCTGTGCATGGACCACGTGGTTTGTAGTTTCACCGAGGCATAACATCTGTTACAGTGCTCCAAATACTGCAGACTTCTACTGTAAATATACTTTACACTGTCAACTATAGAAATTGCATCCAATTATATATATATATATATATATATATATATATATATATATATATATATATATATATATATATTTTTGTTACGAAACAGAGAAAGATAACGTACACTTTAAGTGAGAATACGAAGAGTCACTACTGTCCCGTAAAGTTCCAGGTTCAAAACAAAAGAGTTAGGTAAAATTACAAGTTAAAGTTTAATGCTCAAACTAACAACAAAACATTCAGGACTCATAAGGATAATGTAATGGCAAATAAACAGGTTAAATATATGGTTAACTGCAATAGCCTCTATTAACAAGAAATTAGCAAGAGTAAATTTATCTAAGTCAGCCCTGATAAAATGAGATACCAGATAATACTCAGTGAATGCAAGATAAATTATTACAGATACAAAATAATATTAAAACTGATGGACATAAAGATCTCTACATGAATTACAAAAACTTCACTAGGCCTACAAATTAAACTTATGCTATACAGTACAAGAAAAAATACAACAGTTATACTCAAATTACACACAGCTGCTAGATGTTTGGAGATTTCTTGAGCACTCACAATAATAATAATTGTACAGGGGAGGACAGAGATTTGAACAAAATGAGGAGCAGATCTAAGTGGCAAAGATGCAGAGACTGAGCTCATTATATAGGGGCCAGGAGAGCTTGATACAACTTGTAAGAAGGACACGCAAATGAAGCCATGGGGACAAAGAGCTGAAAATCCCGCTTTGAATAACAGAGAGAACGATTTACTCTACTATAACGGTAGAAGGGGGGGACTGAGGCAGAACACGCTCGTGATCAAACATGCAGCAACTGTGCGTTAAAATTACACAAAGGATGATGAAATCATAGGCTATGTAACACCTCCCCACAAAGAAAAAAGAAATTTACAAAGGAAATTTCTTATTACTCTAAAACAATCTGTACATGGCATTACAGAACATGCAAATGTCCTTCCCAGTGCTACAAAACATGAGACCTCCCCAGCACGTTCAGTCATAGGTACTTGCCAGTATCCCTTTAACAAATCAAACTTACTTATGTACCAAGCCTTTCCGATCTTGTCTATGCAATCTTCCACACGAGGGAGAGGGTAAGTGTCTGTTTTAGTTATCTGATTAACACGTCTGTAGTCGATGCAAAGCCTCTGTGACCCACCTGGCTTAGGGACTAGAGTGACAGGAGAACTCCACTTGCTCTGACAGGGCTCAATCATCTTGTGGTCCAACAGGTAGCCAAGCTCCTTCTGGATGAGAGGAACTTTCACTGGGTTCACACGGTAAGGAGGCAGTTCAATTGGCTTTGCGTCTCCAACCTCGACATCATGCATCAACACAGTAGTTCTTCCTGGAGTGGCACGGAACACTTGCGGGTACTCCTGCAGTAATGCCGAAAACTCCTGCCTTTCCTCGGGAGGTAGATGAGAAAGCTTAGTCTGGAGATCATTCATGATATCAGGATTCTTCCCCAAACTATCACTGAGGTTCATACTGCATGGGAGAGCTTCACTTGCAGACTCGGGTGGAACAGCTACAGTGCAGACTGGGTTATTTTCGTCCCGCCTGTGATACAACTTTAGCATGTTGATGTGACATAGTTGCTTGTTCTTTCTACGATCTGGTGTGGCGATGACATAGTTAACATCACTGAGTTTCTTCTCCACGAAATAAGGGCCACTAAACTTGGCTTGAAGAGGTTGCCCATGAACTGGTAGCAGAATCAAAACCTGATCTCCTGGCTGAAAGTGGCGTAACCTGGACTTCTTATCATACCAAGTCTTCATCTTCTCCTGAGCAGCTCCTAAATTCTCTCTCGCCAGCTGTAAAGCAGTGGACAGCCGTTCTTTGAACTTCATCACATACTCCAGCAGGTTGACGTCATCTTCCTCCGACAGCCAACATTCCTTGAGTAGCTTAAGGGGTCCTCTTACTTCATGGCCAAACAGTAGTTCAAAAGGTGAGAAGCCCAGTGATTCATTTGGAGATTCTCTTGCGGCAAACACAACGAATGGAAGACCTTTATCCCAGTCTTTCTGATGTTCCAAGCAGTATTTCTTGAGCATCGATTTGAGTGTTTGATGATATCTCTCCAACGCTCCTTGGGTCTGGGGATGGTAAGCTGAAGACGTGATCTGGGTGATGCCCAACTCTTTCAGAGACTGCTTGAAAACATTTGACATGAAATTACTTCCCCGGTCTGACTGTACCTCCTTGGGCAGACCAAACTTTGTGAAGAACCCTAGCATTTCCTTAACCACGTTCTTTGCTGAGATATTTCTAAGTGGAATGGCTTCAGGATAACGAGTAGCCATATCAATCAGGGTCAACACATAAGAAAATCCTGAAGAAGTCTTAGGAAGAGGGCCCACAATATCCACCAACACACTGGTGAAAGGCGCCTCAAAAGGAGGAATGGAAACTAGAGGTGCAACCTTTTCGGTCTGATTACACTTCCCCACAACTTGACAGGTGTGACAAGACTTACAATACCAGGAAACATCCCTGAAGATACCTGGCCAGTAGAAGTGTTTCAAAATGCGTGCCACAGTCTTCCTCACTCCAAGGTGTCCTGCCAAACTGGAATCATGAGCCACTCTAATGATATCCTGCCTACAAACACGAGGGATGACAACTTGATGTACAACCTCCCATTCACAGTCGGCTGATGCTGTTGGGGGTCTCCACTTCCTCATAAGTACTCCTGACTTTACATAATAACAAGTAGAAGCACCGGCTGACTCTTCTTCACTGTAAGCAGAGTTAGCTAGACCTTTCAACTCAGGGTCAGCAACCTGCAACTCAACCAACTCTTGACGAGACAAATTATCAACACTACGGGGTACTGCCTCATCTGGTGAGTGGTCCAAATTAGCAAGAAAAGTGTCAGCTAGGATAACGTCATCATCATTATCCTCTAAATCACCAGTAACTTTAGACTTAGCCCTAGTGACAGCACATGCAGGGAACACATCAGGGACATCACAATCCTGGGACACAGCCACTGGCTCACTGGACAACTGGGGAGCTGGACACACTTGACTTCCACCAATATCATTTCCAAGTAAGAAAGTTACACCTGACATTGGGAGTGTCTCAACCAACCCAACCATAACGGAACCATTAACAAAACCAGACTCTAAATTCACTCTGCACAGAGGGACAGAGAAGTAATTATTCCCTACACCTTGTAAGATTACAGTTTCATCAGAGGAATTAACATTAGAGCCTAGAACACTGGTCAGCATAAGGGATTGGCAAGCACCTGTATCACGATATATTTGAACTGATTTCCTGTCATTACTGTCCAGAGGACTGACAAAACCATCAGACAGGAAATTAGCACATGAACTCTTGAGAGTGTCACCCACGTTACTGCTCAAAAGAGGAGCTCCATCATGAGAATTTAAGTTACCCCTCAAAGCAGGTTCAGTTAACTCAGTTAAAGAATTCTGGGAACTCTCAAGAGTGGACACTAGACCAATTGACTGAATATTTAAAGACTCCTTTTTGTTCACATCACGCTGTCTCCTGAAACATCTCTCCGTAGTATGACCAAGCTTACTACAATAAGTACATTTACTTTTCTGAAATCTAGAGGTGAAGCTGGTATTTACTTCCTGAGAAACATCATCTTTATTTTCTTTCCTGTTACCTGTACTCTGAGTAGAGGCAACGTACTTACTCTCAGCTTTCCCTTTTTCTCTAGAATATCTCTTGTGAGTGAGAACATACTCATCAGCTAAAACTGCAGCATCAGACAAATTATCTATTCTTTTCTCATCAAGATATAGGCTTACATCTTTACTAATACACCTTTTGAAGTCCTCCAGCAAAATCATCTGCTTAAATTTGTCAAAATCAGAATCCACATTCTTAGAATTTAACCACTGCTCTAACAAATCTTCTTTGATTTTTGCATACTCAACATGGGATTGCTTATCTTGCTTGTAAGTTGTCCTAAATTTTACTCTATAGGCTTCAGGAACAAGCTCATAGGCCTTAAGAATCAAGCTCTTAACTACATCATAATTATCAGATTGATCCTGAGGCAAAGATGCATAAGTTACTTGAGCTTTACCGGTGAGAACAGTTTGAAGGAGTACTGGCCAATACTCCTTAGGCCAATTAAAACCTGTAGCTACCCTCTCAAACAACTGAAAATACTTTGTTAAATCAGATTCATTAAAAGGAGGGACAAGTTTAACATTTTTAGCCACATCAAAATCATCAGAGCTAGATGATCCAGTTCCACCTTGTTTCATGCGATACTCATGGACTGCCTGAATCCTAGCAATTTCAACTTGTGCCTCAGCCTCCTTAGCTTTTGCCTGAAATTCAGCCTCCTTAGCCTGTGCTTGAAATTCAGCTTCCTTCACACGAGCCTCCTGCAGGGCTAGCTGTAACTTAGCTAATTCAATCTGCGTTTGCTCATTTGGAGGAGTTACATTAAACAAGCTTTCATTAATCATGGCAACAATTTGATCTTTAGACTGATGAGAGCGAACAACAAATCCCAATTGTTGAGCAACAATCTTAAGTTCATTCTTTGTTCTGTTTTCTATATCACACACTGTTTGCACATTTGACAAAAAATCTTTGGCTTCATCAAGTGTAGTAATAGTAGACATAATTAATAAGTAACAGTCACAGAATATCAAGCAATATCCTTATGATAATATCCTGAATATCCTGATATGAGGTCGCCAAATTTATGTTACGAAACAGAGAAAGATAACGTACACTTTAAGTGAGAATACGAAGAGTCACTACTGTCCCGTAAAGTTCCAGGTTCAAAACAAAAGAGTTAGGTAAAATTACAAGTTAAAGTTTAATGCTCAAACTAACAACAAAACTTTCAGGACTCATAAGGATAATGTAATGGCAAATAAACAGGTTAAATATATGGTTAACTGCAATAGCCTCTATTAACACGAAATTAGCAAGAGTAAATTTATCTAAGTCAGCCCTGATAAAATGAGATACCAGATAATACTCAGTGAATGCAAGATAAATTATTACAGATACAAAATATTATGAAAACTGATGGACATAAAGATCCCTACATGAATTACAAAAACTTCACTAGGCCTACAAATTAAACTTATGCTATACAGTACAAGAAGAAATACAACAGTTATACTCAAATTACACACAGCTGCTAGATGTTTGGAGATTTCTTGAGCACTCACAATAATAATAATTGTACAGGGGAGGACAGAGATGTGAACAAAATGAGGAGCAGATCTAAGTGGCAAAGATGCAGAGACTGAGCTCATTATATAGGGGCCAGGAGAGCTTGATACAACTTGTAAGAAGGACGCGCAAATGAATTCATGGGGACAAAGAGCTGAAAATCCCGCTTTGAATAACAGAGAGAACGACTTACTCTACTATAACGGTAGAAGGGGGGGACTGAGGCAGAACACGCTCGTGATCAAACATGCAGCAACTGTGCGTTAAAATTACACAAAGGATGATGAAATCATAGGCTATGTAACAATATATATATATATATATATATATATATATATATATATATATATATATATATATATAATATATATATTTACGTATAAAAGTACTCAGATCGCATACCAAGGCCTAAACAATTTTTAGGCAACTCGTCTTTAACGTTAGTGATGCTTTTCACCTGTATACTATAAGCATGTCAATCGGTGGTCCGTACCATCACTTACATGTCGTCAAATTGTATTATATTACAAAGTAAAGGTATTAATACATAAATTTAAATATAGGGAAGGCAAGAAAACCAAGAATGGCTCACTCATACAATAATAATAAAATTAAAAAATACAATATAACTTCTTAACAATTAACAATGGCTGAAAGAACTTAAGGATATTACACCCACAGACCAAAAGAATAGTACGGTGGCCGTCACTTAACATTAAAGGGAGCGAGAACCTTGCAAAACAAAGAAAAATGCATAGATACAACATGTTTGACACTTAGCCTAAACCGGACGTAGCCTGGGAGAGTCGGACCACCTCCATGATGTGCCGCTCAAGACCCCCACACTGACTGAACTCCTAGCCCGCCACGTAAAATAATGACAATCAGCAACCCTTTCCCTGGGTGCGCAAGTATGAAACGACCACACAAGTAAACCTACCATTACCATACTTAAGATATATCTCTACGAATAATATATATATATGTCCGGTAACAATAGAACAATACTGTACATAAACAGGAGTACAGTATTTAGAGAATTTTTTTGAACTTTTAAGAGTTTACAATGATTAAATGGTACCGTATAATATGTGACGGTATATTTATCTAAATCTTTGTATGTATGTATGTATCTCTCTCTCTCTCTCTCTCTCTCTCTCTCTCTATATATATATATATATATATATATATATATATATATATATATATATATATATATATATAAGAACAGGGAGAAAATGGACCTCGAGAAGTCCTAATTGAGAAGCAAAGAATGAAATCGACTTTATAATAGCAGATAAGAATAACACGATCACAAATGTCACAGTTATCAACAAAGTAATTATAAGAAGTAACCATAAGATGGTCGGCTGGACAGTCATATTCACTTTCAGACCCTCCTCATTACATTCCTTTCTTATTCCTGTCCTTAATGTCTCTCTTTCAGTTCTCCCTTTCCTCTCACCTGCTAGTTTCTTTCTGAGTTTCCCCTTATATTTTTTCGTTTATCATTTCAATTTACTCCTCTTTTAGCGTCCTGTAGTAGCTCTCTCTCTCTCTCTCCCAGCCTTCTGCTCTGCTCTCCTTTTCTCCTGCTTCTACTGTATAATTATAGCACTGTATTAGTATTAAGGCCTGAATGCCTCGAAGGGACCGTAAAGTCTGTGTGATCTGTGTATCTATGTGACTCTAGGTAACTCTCTCTCTCTCTCTCTCTCTCTCTCTCTCTCTCTCTGGTGAAGGACCTGCCATCCAATATCCGTGAAAAAATCCAATATGAAAGATGGGAGGTTGTGAAAGACCTACTCCAACCTGACTTACTGCCAAAACACACACACACACACACACACATACACGCACGCATGCACGCACGCACGCACGCAAACGCACGCACGCACGCACGCACGCACGCAAGCACGCACGCACGCACGCACGCGCGCACACACGCGCGCGCACACACACACACACACACACACACACACACACACACACACACACACACACTTTCATATACACCCAGCCGTCCAATACAAACCTTTTCAAATATTGGCAAAACAGAGACCAAATCACATTTGATCCCTCTGTCAATCTCTTAATGCCAGGAATCTCTCGACAAAATTCCAACCAACATTTTTCCCCAATTTTTTTCCTTCAAGCAAACAGTAAACTAGAACAAAACAATAATAACAGAAAACAGTAGAGTATGGAGAAACAGACACCAAGAATATCAAAACAAACACTACACTTTTATATTAACCCTTTCCATATGATGTTTTATTTTTTTTTTTTTCGTGCTGCTGCCGTCCAATTTTATGCATATCACTCGAGTAGTGTGAAGGGGCATATGGAGGCGAGGACCCTTATTCTCGTCGGTTAAGGAGGTACCTTCTCCTCAGCGATTTATTTTGGGATCCTGTTAGTCAATATCCTATTGTACCTAATGCAGTGTATGGTGGTATTAGAGGGATTTAAGAAACACAGAGGAGTATAGTAATATCATATAAGCAAGATAAATCGCATAGGAGAAGGTATCAGGAAGTTTCCTTACCCGATGAGAATGATAACCTAAATCTAACTCCTAACACTCTAAACCTCTCCTAAATTAAACAAGTGCGCTTTGTGAGCGCGTGACGAGCGAGCCAGAGCCAGGTTATCACAATTTCCCTCTGATATAATATTATTTCTTCATGATGGTACCTGAACAATGGAAAATATGCTAGAACGAAAGACATTCTCTTATATACATCCACGCAGACACAGAAATACATACACACACTCCCATAGAAAAGTCGAGATTCCAAGGGGTTCCTACACTTTTGTGGATGAATTTGTAGTTCATAAAATTTCCTGAATGAGTGAATCACATGCAGAAAGAATTTCAGCTCTACTTCACACGAGAGTAAAGTTATTAGCTATTGCTTAGCGTGACGGTCGGGTCGGGCCGGGCCGCTCATTTCCAGACTTAACTGAGAGTAAACATCGTTTGCTCGCTCATAATAAACCGTCTGGAGATTACCAGCATTAAATAAACAAGACGTCAGTGTGGTGAAGGGTTTACCTTACATAATTATATACCTTACATATATTTAGTTTCCCTAACTTTTGTATATCATCTTTTCTTATCTGACTTACTACTGTTAACTCACTGATTAATAAATAAATTAATATATTTATCATCATGTGTTACTTTCTGCCTACAGCAAGTTACTACTACTACTACTACTACTACTACTACTACTACTACTACTGCTACTACTACTACTACTAATAATAATAATAATGATGATAATAATAATGATAATGATGATAACAATAATAGTAATAATAATAATAACACTCTCAACAGCAATAATAACAATAATGCAACATACCATCAGGTCACTTTAACACCTCTAAGAGTGGGCCTTCTAACCACCTATCCACTGCGGGTGTAAAAGGTGTGACAGCATCAGATATAGTGATGTTTCCTTTCGGATTCTCATACCCCGGGCCATTGCAGTGGGGGTGACAGTGAATTTAAGTTAATACAGCCACAATGGTTGATAAATATTTGCCGCATTAATTTAAATTCACTCTCACCCCCAGTGCAATGGGTCGGGGTGTGGGATTCCGAAAGGAAACATCACTATTTTTTTTTTTTTTTTTTTTTTTTTTACGGAACATGGGAAGGAAAAACAAATGAATAGAAAAATAATAATAATCCATACACCAGATTACTGGTGTCCTCTGTTCATAAGATATCTGTAACAGTTAGACTTGAACCGCTGTATACTGAAGTTTGGAGGGAAGCAATTCCTGGGAAGTGAGTTCCAAAGAGATTCAGTTCGGGGAATGAAAGAATTCTGATAGGCAGAAGTTCTGCAATTTGGCTGAGTGACATTCTAGTCATGAGCGCTACCAGATGCCCGTGTAGCATGAGGGAAGGCATGGAGAGGTGGCACCATGGACGCAACTTCATCTGAGTATTTGCCATAAAAATATCTGTAAAATACTGCAAGGGAGGCAACGTTCCTACTTACTTGTAGGGAAGGTAGTTTATTTGTAATGGCAGGGTTGTTAATAATACTAACAGCATTGTTCTGAATTTTGTCTAGTTGTTTTAATGCAACCTCTCCACATCCATTCCACAAGGGTGAGCAATATTCAAGCTGAGAGCGCAGATGACTCTTATAAATTATAGCTAACTATTCGTCAGTGAAGAAGTTACAGACTCTGTACAATAATCCACGTTTCTTTGAGGCGGTTTTAGCAAGTCCTCTAACATGAAGGGTCCAGCTGAGGGCATTGTTAAGTGAGACGCCGAGAATTTCAAAACTTTTGGAGATGGAAATATGAGTAGCACTGAAGGTAATATACGATCCTGGCAATATCTGTCTATTAGTAAATTGTATATATTTAGTTTTACTAGCATTAAATGAGACAACGTTGTTTTGTCCCCATTCACTGATTGTAGATAGGTCTTTATTTATGGAGATGGCTGTACTGAGTTGAGTGGTAGAGGTATTAGACTTTGTAAATTAGTGTCTGAGTGTGAATGAAATATGTAGTGTTGAATCATCTGCATATGAGTAGATGGGATTGTGGGTGACAGATAAGAGATCATTAATATGAACCAGGACCAGGGTTGGTGCCAGAACTGATCCCTTCGGCACGCCGGCGTTAATTGAGTGGAAATTGGAATATACATCATCTACTTTTGCTCTTATTTTCCTGTCACTGAGATATGAAGAAATCAAAGGAACCAAAGACGTTAGTCCATAGCAAGGGAGTTTGGACAGCAGGGAACGGTGCCATACTCTGTCGAGAGCTGTAGAAATATCAAGGGCTATTACATGAGTTTCTCCATGTAGGTCAATTGATTGATGGATGGTACGAGTTAGGAGATTGAGCATGTCATTGGTGGATCTTTCGTGGTGAAAATCATATTGTCTGTCACTAATTAAGTTGTTGGATTCAGGATGTTTAACAAAGTGCTTATTAATTAAAGTTTCAAACACCTTACCAAGAGAAGATGTGACAGCTATTGGTCTGTAATCAGACGGGTTAGAGGAACTTCTTTTCTTCAGAATTGGGTGGATATTGGCTTCTTTCCATGAGTTTGGGAATGAAGAAGTACGTATGCATAGTCTGAATAATTTAGCTAGAATAGGGGCAAGTTCAGGGGAACACTTTTTCAAAATAATTGGCGGAATTCCATCTTGACATGGAGCTTTGTTGGTGGGTAAATTGTCTAGGATGGTTTTTACCTAATATGTCTGTATTTTAAGTGGAACATTTTCGGGAGAGTCAAGTTCTAGTACTGGGACGTTCTGGCTGGCATCGTCTATGGTAGAATATCTGGTAAATGTCCCATTGCCAGACGCCATATATCCCAAACGGGGTGGCCAAGGGCTTAGAGTTAATTGTTTTACAGGGAGGGGCACTAATCCTCCACCAACCCCACTTGACACGTAGGGAGCATGTATGGTTTCGATAAATTGATACCACCCAGCATTGTACATGGTTTCATGGCTTAGAGGAAGGACAATCAGGAGAATCCTGTTGACACAGGTGGTTGAGTAAGGAAATCCACCTATCCCTCTGCCATAGAATCTGAGTTATTTGTTTTACAGGGAGGGGTACAAATCCTCCACCAACCCATTTGACACGTACTGTAGGGAGCACGTATGGTTTGGATAAATGGATATCACCCAGCATTGTCTGTTATTGCTCAATCTCGTGCAGCTAGAATTGCCACTTATCCCTCTAAGAAGTTGTGAACTGGACACCAATTAATGGAGGTCCATCGACTAGTTAATAGGCCAGAGTGTCGTTCGTTATTGGAATTAACCAGACAAATCGCTCCACCAACTAACAACGGCCATGCACCACCACCCACCGAAACTAGAAAGAGCTCTCAATCTGTCAATCCTTCCGGTGTCCGGGCCTGGTGAGATTTCCCATGTTGAGTTAAATTAAGCCGCAGGCTCCACTCCTGGTGGTGCCCTTCCATCAATTCCTTTAAGTTTCAGCTTTGCAGCCATACTTCCCCCGGAACTAAAAGACTTTGGTTTCCCAGAAGCTGCCCGATGGGTCATGGGAATAACGCCAACGGATCACTGGTCAGCATCGTTTATGGTTAGAACTAGGGTGGTATCTGATCGCCTTCGAACCCCTAACTTTCGTTCTTGATTAATGAAAACATCCTTGGCAAATGATTTCACAGTATTTCGTTCTGCGACGGTCCAAGAATTTCGCCTCTAGTGTCGCAATACGAATGCCCTCGCCTGTTTCTATTAGTCATTACCTCGGGTTCCGAGGAAAACTGACAAAATAGAACCGAGGTCCTATTCCATTATTCCATGCATAGACATTTAGGCCAATCATGTAGCCTGCTCTGAGCACTCTAATTTTTTCAAAGTAAACTTGCCAGCCACTCGGGACACTCGATGAAGAGCACCCCAGGCGAGTCAGCGGGGCCTGGACTGTTAAATACCGGGCTGTTTGGAGCGTGACAGTAGACATCAGGAGGTGTACCATCAGTCCGGAACTGTAGTCCAACTACGAGCTTTTTAACCACAACAACTTTAATATAAACTATTGGAGCTGGAATTTCCACGGCTGCTGGCACCAGACTTGCCCTCCAATAGATCCTCATTAAAGGATTTAAAGTGTACTCATTCCAATTGTGAGGCCTCGGATGAGTCTCACACCGTTATTTTTCGTCACTACCTCCCCAGGCCGGGAGTGGGTAATTTGCGTGCCTGCTGCCTTCCTTGGATGTGGTAGCTGTTTCTCAGGCTCCCTCTCTGGAATCGAACCCTGATTCCCCGTTACCCGTTATAGCCATTGTAGGCGCATAACTTACAAACGAAAGCTGATAAGGCAGACACTTGAAAGATGAGGCACCAGTGCGGAGACTGTGCGCTCAGCTCAAAGTTATCCAGATTCACCACAGGCAGGTTACGGACCAAGATCCTCCGGCCGGTCTTAAACTAATAAGAGCACCCTTCCCTCTCGGTCAGGGACTCTGTGCATGTATTAGCTCTAGAAATACCACAGTTATCCAAGTAATTGGGTACAGATCCAATGAAACATAGCTGTTTTAATGAGCCATTCATGGTTTTACCTTGCATAGGCTTGTACTTACACATGCATGGCTTAATAAAATATATGCTTTCCCACGCGGGTCATTTGTAATGTTGCCATCTGAAGATTTTAGTGCGGGAATGGAAGATGACTTGTTAAAGTTATTATTGAAAGAATTAAGAGTTGACCAGAATATTCTATTGCCATTAGGGTTGTTAAATAGTTTTGATGCCTGCTTTTGATGAAAGTTTGATTTAGCTAGATTTGTTACAGCTTTTACATGATTTCTAGCAATTTTAAATTGAGAAAGTTATTCAGATGTTTTTTATTTTAAGTACGAGTTTTATGCTGATGACTTTTGGGCTGTTGCTCTGGTACAGTTGCCATCAAACGGTTTTGGAGAGTTCGATCTTTTAGTGAACTGTTGACTTGGTATAAATAAACCCATACCAGCTAGTATTAAGTCGCAAATGTGGGACTCGGTAGAATTGGGATCACTAGAGAAGAAAGACTGCCATGGAAGGTCAGCAAGATAATTTCTAAATCCATCCCAGTTTGCCCTATCAAAGTGCCACTGGGTCACCCTGACACGTTCAGAACGGGGAGGTGTGAGGGGGTTAACTAATGAGGCTTTGATGAGATTGTGGTCAGAGGATCCAAGTGGTGACAGTACCTCTATCCTGTACTGATCTGGAATATTTGTCAAGAATAAATCCAAGAGATGGGCATTATGATCAGGATTATCAGGTATTCTGGTTGGTTGCTTTACCAGCTGGGTGAAACTAAATGATTCTGCAAACAGCTCGCACTTTAGACCAGCGTCATCAGTCCAGGCAGAATGCAATAACCATTCAACATTATGTATGTTAAAATCACCCAAAATGGCAATTTCGGTGCTAAGGGCAAGGTTAAGGTTACTCAACTGTGTGGATATGGAATCAAATACACTGGGTTCCGAAAAAGCACTGGGGGAGCGATAGACTACACAGATATATTTGGTAATGTTTTGACTATTAAGTTTATACAATGAGTAATCAAAACCTGATGAAGTGAAGTGTAAAACTGTCAATTGCACATTGGGATTTGATATAACAACAAGTGCCGCCCTTGTTATGGAAGTTTGTGAGGAGATGATAACCGGGAAAACAAAATGGGGATATATCAGTAGAGGGTGAGATTTGTGGTTCTGTGGTTCTGTGGTTCTTATGCTGTCAGTCCTTTCATACCCGCAGCGGCGAGGTGGTTACAAGGCCTCGCTCTTAGAGGTGTTAATTCGACCTGATGGTTTGCTGCAACTATCATTCTGCATATAAAATAATAACAATAACAAGCTCGTGCCCCCGAGACATGCACTGGCACCAAACTTGACAGGGACCTGCTCTGATATACCAGGTATGCCTGTCCGAAATTTCATTTCATTTCACCCAGCGGTATGACCTGTAGAGGCTTCCCAATGTCTGGCGAAAAATTTGGCACAAAAGTGCCCGTGGCTTGCGCGCTAATGACCGCACTCAGTTAATATTTACACCAACGTTGTCAGCTCGTTATTCCGCGTATTTTGATGTGTGGCACTTCAAATTTCGAGAGGATCAAATGTGGAAGGAATCACACACACAACGCTTATTCGCGTTGAATTACTGATAACTAACAATTATAATTACACTAATAATAATAATAATAATGATGATGATAATAATAATAATAATAATAATAATAATAATAATGATAATAATAATAATAATAATAATAATAATAAGAGTAATAATAATAACAAGAACAACAACAACAACAGCCACAATAATAATAACTACCACGATAATAATAATAATAATAATAATAATAATAATATCCAGGCCTTTTCTCGGAAAAATACCAGTTTTCCAAAAGAATTCACATTCACTTGAAGCACTTACACGCTTTATTATTAATGTACGAGAATTATACCATCATTCGTACAGGCTACAATTCAAAGTTCATCGGCAATAGTGGCAGCAGTTTAATAACTATATAATTCCTACATGAACTGCATAATACTGTATTTCGATATTTTAATATACGACTTCCAGCGTGGATGCATGAAAGACCATCACACACACACACACACACACTCTCTCTCTCTCTCTCTCTCTCTCTCTCTCTCTCTCTCCTGCCTAATAATACATGTGTTTCCTCTATGTCATCCTGCTCTCCGTCTTGTTTGTATTGACAGTCTTGGTGTGTCGTCTGCCGGATGATAGAAAGGAATCAGAGGCGGGATGGTAGATTATTATTATTACTATTTGCCGATTTACTTATTCGTTTTCTACTTATCTATCTGTCTGTTTTTCTTGTTAACCCCATTGACATTGTTTATTTGCCTGTCTGCGTATATGTAATTGTTTGTTTGTATTTCTCTGTCTTTCTGTCTTCTCGTAAGCCTCTTGTTTGTTGAGGCCGCCAGCAAGGCAACACAAACACCAGTGTACCAGGCTGGATACATATACTGTGTAGGTACTGGCGGATAACACGGCAGAAATACACAACTACAGAACACTAACACAACTGAAAATCATCGCTCTGGCACAGTTATATCGAAGTTATGGTCAATGATACTGCACTGTTGGACTGCATATGACAAGTGAAACACATAAAAAAAAAAAAAAAAAAATCAAATTTACCCCCTTTCCCTCTCCCTCCCTGAAAAAAAAAAAAAAAAAAAAAAACAGAAGCTGACGTTATCGTTGCAGTAATTCAGTGTTGGGTACTTTTTAGACCCCACAACTCACCCACAAATACACAAAGGCTTGAGCCAAACACATTAATTAATTCGGGTGAAGGTAACTAATTAGCAGCACATTACAAGAACCATGAACTGAAGGTCTTTCCAGTTTGAAGGTGAAGTCATTACTGAAACAACATAATGTGTGTGTGTGTGTGTGTGTGTGTGTGTAATATGTTGTTATTAAGTTCCTACATCAGCACTGACAGCAAAGCCCCCTAATCAGAACTTGAGTTATCAATAAAAATACGACGTTGTAGTTTTGGCGATACTGATGGCAGGGCAAGAGAGGGAACGTGGAAGTTAGGAATATAATTACAGTTTACGCCAAGATAACTACGGTATCCGTAATTGTTGGGGAACTGAAAAACCTCCATGTATAAAGTAAGCTATTGATTCCCCATTTGTTTCTTCTGGAAACACTAAACACGGCAATCAGTGGAGCAGCAGAGTTTTCATGCAATCCCGACAGAAAATAGCGAGATCGCTGCAGTATTGCGGATTACAAATTTGACGTGTGTTCGAACAGATGCCACTTTGTTTAACTAGAAGAAGTTATGAATGACGCGCTCTAGTGGTTCATGTATATGGTTTCTACTTGCTGCAGAGAACGGAAAATATAGATATTATTGCGACTACGTATCAAAAAATGCGGAAAGGTTTAAATCGGTCCAGGTACAAGAGAGATGATTCCAGGTTTCACTGTGTCCTTTTACACGATATATTTACGTCGCTTTATCGTCCGTGTAATCGAACACTTACGCTTCGTTGGTTCTAACGTTTCGTCTCATCTGTACAACACGGGAAGGCATCGATTTTGCCCTAATAAAACAAAAAGTAATCCCCATGGACACGCGAGATAATTTCTTCCATCTTTTCATGTCCTTGTTTGTGAAACTTACATCACATAATCAGGAATTTTATGAAAGTAGCACATTGTACATTTTGGAGTATTTCATCCTTTAATATCGTAATATGGACACAGTTACGCCCTGAAGACACACGCAATTTAGTATACTGACTCTAATGCCAAATAAATTCTTAGTGCTATTGGTAGAGAACCACATCAGAGGAAATGAGGGAAACCTACTTAAAACTGATTTCACAAAAGTGCATGTATGATCCAGGTTTCTGACAGCCACTTGTTAAACCACTGATGACAATAATGTGTATAGCCAAATACTAAAGCCATTCTCCTCCCTTGCCTATTTTTCATTATTGGATCCTTAAAAACTTCAATGAAACGTGGTGGACAAAGGTGAACTGTATGTTATCACCCACAGATGAATTCTAATATACACCTCAAGCCACTAGGTCACATTCCAGCTTCTGTGAATTCAGAAACAGGAGAGGCGAACGGACTGTAATATTTGGCTTTATCTCGCTCATGATTACTCTGATGAAGCAAGCAGGATAACCACATTTACTGCTTATAACTATTCAGTTAAAGATTGTCAGACTCTGAGGACGTGTTACTGAACATGCCTTTTCCATTTAAACTTTACATAGATGGCTAACAGAGATGATGTATCGTATGGTTTAATTTTGTATCTTTCATGGCGAAATCAATGTGTTTTCTTCGCATAATCCTATAAGTTATCCAACATAGCATCCCTGGTTCTAGTATGCTGTCTGTTATTTTGCCTACATCAGCAGGGTACTGATTTCTTCCTATCCTGGCACCACCAAGCCACGAACAGTACAATTTGTCTCCATTCTGTGACTTAGTTCGTAAAATGCACTGGTTTGCGTGGCTTAAACACCAGAGGTATCTGACACACACACACATACACACACACACACACACACACACACACACACACACACACACACACACACACACACACACACACACACGTGCATAATCACACTTGAGTATTTATGTACACATGCATGCACTTATGTACACATACACACCGAATGTAATATCTTATCTATTATCAACGTCACTTGAAGTTCTCCATGATGCTGTGGTACTGCTGAGGTGAATAGGGACATGGGGAGGGATGAGTGGGCGTTTGGCTTCGTCTAATTGTTTGTAAAGTAAGCGTGTTTGTGTGGCCAAATTCCAAGTATGATACACATAGGATATTGGGTATGTAATATAATGAATTTATATTACCTTTACAAAGGCTAGGTCCTCGCCACACTAACACCAGCAACACAGAATATGAGGTCCTCGCCGACAACAGGTACAGTTCTGGTTTGTGTACTTGTTCGAGACGTGTGTTATTATGTAGACTAATCGTCAATGCCATTCAACACTCGCCATCACAAAGAGTTTTAAAAGTGCTCAAAGGTTTAACTGCAAATTATTCTTATACTGTGGTTTATTGTTCAGTGTTCATGTCACAGACACTATCTTCGTGTTTGTTTGAGTGCAGTGGAACAAAAAAAAATAGATAAATAAACAAACCAATAAATAAACTGAGAAATGCAGTACAGCCGTGCCTCGGGATAGCGGGTCAAGTAGCAGTTGACAAGGATGTTGGTGTTAAAGATATGACGTCATGAGCTTCTGTCATACGTCCCATTGCATGGCTGTCCTTCCTACCCCAATACCTACCTTACCCTACCCCATAACCCTGTACACCTAAACCTCTGCACCTCAGTACCTGCCTCAGCCTAACCCATACTCCCGTACTTCCCTGCATCCCCAATACCAACCATCAATTTGCCTCACCACCTACCACTCTTCCCGTGCCTCCCTCCACCGTCCCTTCCTGCCTGCCTGTCCGCCTGGGGTTTTCAGCTATGCAGGAGTCAATCATTGCTATCACACCAGCGATTCAACCTGTATTATTTATTGCCTGCCTATCTGTCTGGCTCTTTGCCTGGGTTTTTCATTTATGCAGGAGTCATTAATGTCCATCACAAAAACGATTATATTCTACCTCACAATCTGCCTGTGTGCCTGCCTGTGTGCCTGCCTGCCTGCCTACCTGCCTGTGTGGTTCATCTGTACAGAAATCAGTAAAAATCCATTAAGAAGAATATTACATCCTGCCTCACCCACTGCCTGTCTTATTGCCTCCTTTCCTGCCTCACCTCCCTACCACCCTGTCTGCCTCCCTGAGTAACTCCTTTCCTGCCTCACTTCTCTACCTCCCCGCCCTTTCCTCTTCCTTCTACTTGTTCCACCCTTACCGCGCCCTCCTTCTTGTCACAGTTTTTGTCTGATTAGCTTTTCAGTCATCTTTACAAGCAGTGTGTGTGTGTGTGTGTGTGTGTGTGTGTGTGTGTGTGTGTGTGTGTGTGTGTGTGTGTGTGTGTGTCTATGCTATTTATCAATCTCTCTCTCTCTCTCTCTCTCTCTCTCTCTCTCTCTCTCTCTCTCTCCCTGAATAATTTACCGTCTGTGAAATCAGTGTGAGGGAGAAGGTATCTATGAGTCTGGCCAGCAACACCTGCATTATGTTGTAATGAGGTAAATAATGAGGATTACTGAGGTGTGTAGCCTACATCAGGATATACACGTAAATCCTGACAGATCTCATATCCTGTTCATGTATACCATTACCTCTCCTTCCCTCCGTATATTATATTCTGACCCCCTCCTCCAGTATATCCCACGCCGATATAAGCATTATACCCCCAGATATTGTTGCCGTATTACGGCTAAATTTACCGTACGCCTCGCCTCTCAACAACATTTACCCGCATCCTCTCAGCTTATTGCATCCCTGATGCACTTTCTTTACTTTCCTGCCTAAAATAAATATTGTCAAATGGGATTTATGTTATTTTGTATTGGCTGTTGTCGGTGCGTATGTGATGCTGAAATTAACGATGTGCTCTGTGTTCCAGAAGTAGTTCTGTTTTTGTTTATCATGCTTCCAGGGATACATCTCTCTCTCTCTCTCTCTCTCTCTCTCTCTCTCTCTCTCTCTCTCGTTTCATCTCATTATCGAGAAATCCAGATGTTTTTGCCTGGCTAACGAAATAAAGGTAAAGAAATGAAAGGAACTGAAACAACGATAGGGGGGAAAGAAGAAAGAAAGAAAAGAGGAAATAAGTGAAAAGAAAACATTGACAATAAGAAGCATTCCCAAAAGACAATAAAAGACACTGAAAGAAATATTTATGAAAGAAGGGATGAGTATGGAATGAATGAGTGATAATGAAAGATGCAAGAGAATAGAAGAGGAATTGAGAACCACAAGAAAAGGAGAGAGAGAGAGAGAGAGAGAGAGAGAGAGAGAGATTAGTAAGGAGAGATAAATGGAAGTTGAACGTATAATGGCAATGGAGGGATACAAAAACACCAAAAAAAATAAATAAATAAATAAATAAAAAAAGAGTTAACTGAAATGAAGGACGACGGGAAACCAAGTAACTGTTATAACAAGATAATGAAAGATAACGATGAAACAGAAAGATGATCAAGGTAAAAACTACACACACACACACACACACACACACACACACACACACACAAGAACGAATAAAGGAAATGGAATTGTATAATGACCACAGTGAGCGAAAGATGCTGAATAAATATAAAGATGCACGAGAGAAAGGAAAAGACTCCCTAAAGTATCGAAAAGAGATGAAGTATATCATAAGGAGAAGGAAACGTAAGAAAATGCACATACAGCGTAACAGAAAAGCTGTAGGGTTGGCAATGAATGAAGCACTGCTAGAAATACAAGGTTATAAATGACGCAGAACATGCCTCCAGTATTACAAGTGGATGGGAGAAAAAAATTAAGGAAGAGATTTCATAAGTAATGCAGTTGAAGTATGATGGTATAATGCAGAATGCTGGTGGGAAAACAACACTAAAAGAAGGTAAATTGACAAGGAGGATTCACTAAGGGCACAGAACAAGGCACAGAAACTACATCACTGGGAAAGTGAAAGACAAATCCCAGAAAAAAGCACAAGCGAATGGAAATAAGAACTGAAAACAAAGGAGAATAAACAGGCAGGACACAGCTACTGCATGACTGCGAAAGAAAATAGAGCGAGGTTGAAAAATTTATTGGAAGTAAATGAAAAAAAAAAAGGAGTATAAAACAAACGACCCAACAAAGGACAAAAAAAAGAAAAAGAAAAAGAAAAAGAAGAAAGAAAACTGGTCAAAATTACTGTCACAGGAGGGGGATAGACTGGTTAAGAAAGAGATGCCGCTAAGACGATGTTTAGTTTACTGGGTGACACACACGCGGTTATCGAAAGAGTATAAGAAGATAAAATTAAAGTAAACGCTAAGCCAAAGAACTCGACAGATTTAGTCTCTTGGGTTACACACACTGTTAGCATAGGCAGTAAAAAGATGAAGTGAATGTATTGAAAAACCCACAGAAGGAAAACTGCAAGAGAGTAATGGTAGAGGAAATCCATAAGAACAATAAAACGAAAACTGATGAAAACAAAACTAAAACGAAAAGGGAAGGCTGGTTAAGATGTCAGCGACCATCATGACACAGTAAGTCTTCTATTTAACGCTTGGGGGAATAATAACCTCATTGAAGTAGGACTCGTCACGTCCTTAGTCAGCCGATAGGACTGTATTAACGAATTGAAAAAAAAAAAAAAAAAAAAGTAAAAGGAGCGCAGGCCACAATACTGTTTACAAAGTTTGATACTCTGTACCACAAAACAGCAGGGACAGCCATCATTTTGAGTCAGAGTGAGTGAGTGGATTATCCACAATACTTCAGATTCAAACATATAACAGTATTTTGGATTGATCTTACACTTCTCTATGCATCTCATTTCACAGCCCACACAGACTGAAAGACAGGCAGTCCTACAGATAGACAGACAATTACTGAAAACTGTACGGGCTTTGCGATGAGGGAAGAATGGATTTTATTTTCTCTACCCTAATACCATCCCTCACTTGTTTCCAGCTGTCTCAAAATACTTAAGAAAATGTGAGAAAGTGGATCTGGGACTTTCTCCTCTGATTCGTTTCCCGTACTAGACCGAAAAGCCTTTTTTATATCACCCTTATCTAATGTGTACGTGATAAACAGAATTATGTGGTGAGGATTAGTGATACATTATGAAAACCACTTTTTTTTTTTAATTCAATAAGTTTTAGACCAACACAGCCGGACAGATAGATAGACAGATAGACCGACTGACAGACAGATAGATATAGATACATAGATAGAGATGGATAGACAGTGATAAATAAATGGAGAGAGAGAGAGAGAGAGAGAGAGAGAGAGAGAGACAGACAGACAGACAGACAGACACAGACAGACAGACAGACAGACAAACAGACAGACAGAGAGAGACAGTGAGAGGCTTTTGTGGGTCAGCTGAACAACTGACTGGGTAATTAATGTAATTGCCAGGGTGGCTTTGAACCCTGGCTGTGAATGTCAGTCACATCACGCAAAATTATAAATATCTGTTACCTCAAGTTTACTTTACTTTTTTTTTTTAGACAGTATAATGACTCAAATACTGGATCTCCTTTTCCCCTTATAAATATAAATATAAATATATAAATAAATAAATATATAAATATATATCTATATATCTATATATATCTACTCGTATAACTCTCTCTCTCTCTCTCTCTCTCTCTCTCTCTCTCTCTCTCTCTCTCTCTCTCTCTCTCTCTCTCTCTATTATCTATCTATCTATCTATCTATCTATCTATCTATATATATATATATATATATATATATATATGTGTGTGTGTGTGTGTGTGTGTGTGTGTGTGTGTGTTTGTGTGTATATATGAGTACGATAAATAATTTATTCTATTTTACTTTCCCTCTTCCACCACTCCACTCGGATTACTCTCAAACCCGTTTCCAGGTGCCCACTTAATTCCCAAGACGCTATCAGAACCAGTGCACACACACACACACACACACACACACACACACACACACACATTAGCGAAGGTAGGAGTGGACGGACTGTAAACCAGATAATCTTTGTCCTCAAGGACTTAACATGTACTATTGTGTCACACCGTAATTGTTCACCTCGAGGCTAGGTATAATATCATCATCATCTTTATGACCATCCACCATCACTATCACCATCATTATAATATTTACTAAGTATCAGATTTATCATCACCATCACCACCATCAATCTATACCAGTTTCCCTTTAGGTAAGTTGGTTTGCCTGGATCTAAACAACAAAAATGGGTCACATAACTCACTTCTACTCAGTCCTTCGGTATTCCTTCGACCATCCCAAAGACTAACCAATCCAAATGTCGCCTCATTAACACTGTCCAGTGAAACTGTTTACGACTCCATTATATCCGTAAAAAATAATCCACGGAATTTAAACAACTAGTGAATGGATAAAATGTGTCAATAGTAATTTGTGCGGCGTGATAACGGCAGCGGTGAGGCAAAACAGTTGGCTGTACGGGATTACCAGGGTGTTGGTTACATACATTGGGTTACGATTAATTCACATTTTATTATAATCAAAACTGACATCTGATTACCGTGCAACACTTCCTAACAATAAAACACTCATAATAAATCTTTTTCTTATTAACAGAAAATTTAAAGTGGTGTGGACTTGTGAATCGGAGAGGTGAATGAAGAAATAAACGAAAATATATGGTCGTAGTGATAAAAAGGAACAATCTTGTATTGCTAAATATACAGAAGGGTCAATACTTAAAAGCAATATACTAGCAGTCTCAAAACCACACATAATGAGAAACGCTGCCGTAGGTGTGAAACACAATAAGGTATAGTGAAGCTACGAGATTTTAGGTGGAGAAAATCAATGGAAATACAGAGCGTTAAGGTAAAAAAAAAAAAAAAAGTTCGAAAATGAGTTCCTGTAAAAGAAAACTGAATTACTATACTGTAAAAGTCTTTCAGACAAGACTAGCAGAGAAAATATAAGTCACCTTTTCCAGCTTTTCGAATTTCATGGAAGACAATGGACGAGCAATTGCAAGAATTTAAGATTAGCTCTCATACTTCCACATAGTTTTCTGCATTCATTGTTTCCTTTGTGTGTGTGTGTGTGTGTGTGTGTGTGTGTGTAAAGATAGCTTGAGTCTGGACATACGTGTGGGTGCAGCATGAGTAAAAATTTGGAAGCACTGTCATGAGTAGGATAGTGTTGTGGATGGGTTGGTATGAAGCAGTGGTGGGTATGGGTTGGTATGAAGCAGTGGTGGGTATGGGTTAGTATGAAGCAGTGGTGGGTATGGGTTGGTATGAAGCAGTGGTGGGTATGGGTTATTATGAAGCAGTGGTGGGTATGGGTTGGTATGAAGCAGTGGTGGGTATGGGTTGGTATGAAGCAGTGGTGGGTATGGGTTGGTATGAAGCAGTGGTGGGTATGGGTTGGTATGCAGCAACGATGGGTATGGGTTGGTATGAAGCAGTGGTGGGTATGGGTTAGTATGAAGCAGCGGTGGGTATGGGTTAGTATGTAGCAACGATGGGTATGGGTTGGTATGAAGCAGCGGTGGGTATGGGTTGGTATGAAGCAGCGGTGGGTATGGGTTGGTATGAAGCAGCGGTGGGTATGGGTTGGTATGAAGCAGTGGTGGGTATGGGTTGGTATGAAGCAGTGGTGGGTATGGGTTGGTATGAAGCAGTGGTGGGTATGGGTTGGTATGAAGCAGCGGTGGGTATGGGTTGGTATGAAGCAGTGGTGGGTATGGGTTGGTATGAAGCAGTGGTGGGTATGGGTTGGTATGAAGCAGCGGTGGGTATGGGTTGGTATGAAGCAGTGGTGGGTATGGGTTGGTATGAAGCAGTGGTGGGTATGGGTTGGTATGAAGCAGCGGTGGGTATGGGTTGGTATGAAGCAGTGGTGGGTATGGGTTGGTATGAAGCAGTGGTGGGTATGGGTTGGTATGAAGCAGCGGTGGGTATGGGTTAGTATGCAGCAACGATGGGTATGGGTTGGTATGAAGCAGCGGTGGGTATGGGTTGGTATGAAGCAGTGGTGGGTATGGGTTAGTATGCAGCAACGATGGGTATGGGTTGGTATGAAGCAGTGGTGGGTATGAGTTGGTATGAAGCAGTGGTGGGTATGGGTTGGTATGAAGCAGTGATGGGTATGGGTTGGTATGAAGCAGTGGTGGGTATGGGTTGGTATGAAGCAGAGGTGGGTATGGGTTGGTATGAAGCAGTGGTGGGTATGGGTTGGTATGAAGCAGTGGTGGGTATGGGTTAGTATGCAGCAACGATGGGTATGGGTTAGTATGAAGCAGTGGTGGGTATGGGTTGGTATGAAGCAGCGGTGGGTATGGGTTGGTATGCAACAACGATGGGTATGGGTTAGTATGAAGCAGTGGTGGGTATGGGTTGGTATGAAGCAGCGGTGGGTATGGGTTGGTATGAAGCAGTGGTGGGTATGGGTTGGTATGAAGCAGCGGTGGGTATGGGTTGGTATGAAGCAGTGATGGGTATGGGTTGGTATGAAGCAGTGGTGGGTATGGGTTGGTATGAAGCAGCGGTGGGTATGGGTTAGTATGAAGCAGTGGTGGGTATGGGTTGGTATGAAGCAGCGGTGGGTATGGGTTGGTATGAAGCAGCGGTGGGTATGGGTTGGTATGAAGCAGTGATGGGTATGGGTTGGTATGAAGCAGCGGTTGGTATGGGTTGGTATGAAACAGCGGTGGGGATAGGTTGGTATGAAGCAGCGGTGGGGATAGGTTGGTATGAAGTAGCGGTGGGTATGGGTTGGTATGAAACAGCGGTGGGGATAGGTTGGTATGAAGCAGCGGTGGGGATAGGTTGGTATGAAGCAGCGGTGGGAATGGAGAATAGGACAGGATGAGGAAATATACTGTCCCACTAGGGCCCAGCATTTAAAAAAAGGTAAATATTATAACTCCAATGTAGACTACGATAAGGAGCACTCTTTTGGCTTCCATGACTTAGCTCGAGATACCCTCATGGATCAACAGTCCACTTTTGCCAATCATTCCAATCATTCTTTCTGGATCATTCTCGGCCATACATCAACCATATAATCCATAAATTTAAGATAATGACAGAGGTCTCACTCATCTGTACTAGCGAGTTCCTCTCTAAAAACATGATGTGTCCAAAGCTGAATAAAAGTATTTGGATTTAGCCAAGATATAATGGAAAGTATGGTGTGGTGCAGAAGAGATTAAAATGACAGACGGACCTTCTTCACTTTCTCACTCCCTCTCCCCTCGTTGTCATCTCCCTCCTCAACCAGTGGACCTACTCGACTGCGATTTCATTCCATTGTTAGCCCACTTCTCTCCACACAGGGGCCTTGCCCTAAAGTTGCAATCTCTCTCTCTCTCTCTCTCTCTCTCTCAACAACAATAATAACGTGCCATGTGCACATAGGTTCCGGTACCACGTTAATATTAGAGTCTATTACAGTACATCAAACATTCCTACACTGTGTCCTCTCAACTTCCTCCTTTCCTCACATACAAAATTATTCCACTCCACAAATACTCCCCTTGCTCCATCTCCCCACTGTAACTCCACCCCCTCCCTAATTCCATAACTACCATCAGATCCCCCCTCCACTCATCCCAACCATTCAGTGCCTCACCACTTACCTCCTAACCTCCCCAATACCTCCCTCATCTTCCCCATGATCCCCCCGCCTACCCAATACCTACCTCATCCTCCCCCCTTCCACTTTGTCTCCACCACTTCTTCAGGCCCACAGTTGGGGGCGGAGGGACATTGGTTGCAAGACTGTGACAATCTGAGATAACTTTTACCTGGTCGTGGTGTAGTGGTATGCTGCCTGGCTCTCACCTGAGAGTCCCGGGTTCGATTTCCGGCATATTGGTAATATATTGGATTATTTTTCCTGTGTCCAAAACAGGTTTCTCTCTTCTTTACTTCTTCAGTGACCTACCTGACCCCACCTCTCCACTCTCACCCCCACCCACACAGGGTCAAACACCACCAACACCACCACCACCTCAGTGACCTCTCTCTCACCTCACCCATTATCACTCCCATCTATCTAGCACAACATAGGGGCGAGCTATTAGCGATGAGTCACTTATCCAACCCTTGGTGAGAGAGAGAGAGAGAGAGAGAGAGAGAGAGAGAGAGAGAGAGAGAGAGAGAGTACTGGAAAAACATAAAAAAAATTCTCCGTTTGACACTTCATTTAGAATACAAAACCATTTTTTTTCTCAGCTGCTGCTTCCCATTATAATTTTAAAAGCAATAGGTACCTGCCGAAGCGATAACTATTTATTTCACACAAGCAGGTGTCGTTCAGCTCCCATTACAATGTTTGTTTGTCATTGCTGAGTGTGTTGATCTTTCTAATGATATTCCGGAAATCCTGTTTGGCAGGAACTACTACTGCCTACCTGATGGCAGAATCAAATATTTACTGGCCGCGATCGCGAAGCTGGCATTGTTTTCAATTTGCCTGTCCGTCTTTCTGTCTGTCTGTGTTTCTGTTAGCACGATAACTTCGCAACCGCTCAAGAAATCATCACAGAGTTTTAGAAGTGTGTAGTAGGGGGAAAAATCGATCATGAGTTTGAAATTGGGGAAAGTAGATCAAGGTCTGTGTGTCTGTTACCTTGATACTCTATGCAACGCTCAAGACATCATCACAAAATTATGCAGGTGTGTAGGAGGGATGCAAATCTACGAGTTCAAAATTGGTGAAAGTAGGTCTGTGTGTCTGTTACCACGATAACATCACAATGGCTCAAGATATCATCATAACAGTTTACAGGTGTGTAGTAGAGATGAAAATCTCCTACGAGTTCGAAATTGGTGAAAGTAGATCAAGGTCAAGGTCATATTCCAAGCCGCACTAGTTATGTATCGGTTCTCGGCTAATGTGATTCCCCCCTCGGGAGGTCCCCCTAGTCATTTTAAATCTGGAGTTCCAAGATACGTCTGTTGCTTTCGAATGAAAGCTAATGGTATCTGTGTTGACAGTCTTTGATATTTAGTGTTTGTTCATGTTAGTACTGAGGAGAAAAACAGTGATGACACGATTCATATATTCACATCACTATGCTTTCTGATCCTGTAAACCTAGATGTGTTATTTTTTTAGTGACTTGTGGTGACTAATGATATAATTCGTAATGGGTGTGTACTCTCTCTCTCTCTCTCTATCCCACTGGAGCCCAGTGTCCTCAATATAGGACAGAACTGGGGATTTTCAAACATTAACAAAGTAGGGAACCCCCAGGTAGGGACCTACAAGCTTCGCGACTATGAGCCGATAGGCGGAGAGCGGCACGCCTAGTACCCTCCCAGCACAGTGGCTCACCCAGCAACACTGGGATCCAATGGATTAAGTATATATATATATATATATATATATATATATATATATATATATATGCGCAAACATGTACGAGTCCATTGGTAAATTTTTTTCTGCATTAACAACGCTGGATATTACCTGACAAAAGTACTCATTCACACTCGGATGCCCCAAGTCAATAACAACACTGCTGTGATGCTTCAAGTCAATAACAATGCTGCTGTGATGCCTCAAGTCAATAACAACACTGCTGTGATGCTTCAAGTCAATAGTAATGCTGGATATTACATGACAAAACTAATGAACTAAATTTACTGGTAACAACAGAAAGAAAACTTAAAGTATGTTATTATACTGAAGGTAGGCCTAGGTGAAAACTTTTACCACATGGTATTTTAGAATGGGTACCCAGACTGGCTGAAGTGACAACCCAATATTGGAGATAAGAACACATTAAGACACTTGGCCAAGTCTAGCGAACTGCATCATTTTATGTACTGTTGAAAATAATAAAAAAGTGCTTTTCCTAGCAATGTTTTGCTTTTTAACTATACTGAAGAAAATAGTTTGAAAGTCCTACACTTATTTCATGCTAATAGTCTTATTTTCTTGACACCAACACTCTCTTAGTATCAAAATGTTTTAGTATATAAGAAAAGGAAGAAAATGCCGTAATCATAAAAACATTTTGCTTCATTGCATTGCGGTGTAATTACTCAGCAAATATTGCTGTCATCAGTTACGCCCTTACAAATAATTGAAAAAAAATATATATCCTACCAATTTTAACCCGCCCCATCCCGTTGACGTATGGGTACGTTCCAACATTTTGCATTTGCCAGTCCCGGCGACATACTGGTACGTCGTGCAATTGCAAGGTCCCTAATTTGCACAATTTTCAATTTTTGCACGTGATTTTTCGTACGTATACATGGGACACCTTCCTCTATTCCTCTACAAGATGCCAAGCAGGGACAATGCCTTACACCGCATAACCTCCCCCCTCCCCCCCTCACGCCATTGTCTCGGCAATTCACCTGTTACCAGTGACCTGGCCATTAAAGATATTCAGGGCCAGAGTGATTCCCCAATCGATGACAATGTGAAGGACAAAGTTTACATAGCATCAGAAGAAGAAACAGTCAGAAATAATGATCAGGTAATGTGGCAAAAGAAGGTCTGGTATGGTGATTAGTTAGTGAGTGGAACAATGCTTATAATGCCTATATTACAGCTTGAAAACCAATATCTCTCATACTACATATAAATTCGTACCACGTAAATAAATAAATACCGTTTATGAGTTGTGTGAAATAGTTACCCTCCCATAGAACTCGTTTTCTTTGGTGCCAGCCTATTAGAAAACCCTGCCAGGTAAGGAGGTACTCCTACCGGGATTGAGTATTTTAAACCTCAGGTGAGCGATTTCCCTATGAATTTTCGATGTTTCTCACCAAAAGCGGAGGTTTTAGCCAAAACAATTTTTTTCGAAAATACCTCAGGATTGGGGGATGTCGGAGGTGCGGAAAACCTCGGGACGTGATGGGTTAAAGATGGATAAGGAAAAAAAGATGAGGGGAAAGGAGTACTATAGGACTGAAGAAAGACTGGAAGATCAATGTGTTTGTTCGGTGTTTTCCTTCACACAAATAGAAGATGAATGCAAGAAAGGCCAACACATCCAGTATATATGGAAATGCCTTCCTTATTTATGTTATGTCCTTACATGTAAGTGAATCAACACTTATTGCGAGAACAAACCAATTCATACCGTCTGTTCTATCCCTGCAAAGCCTTTCACACAAAACTGGAAGGAAAAGTGAGAAGGCAAACTACGGTATATATCTTTTTGAAAACTGGCATAATAATTACAGGTATATACGAAAGAACGAATGTAGAGTACATTGTAGATTACAAAACCTTGCATGACCTACTGTATAGCAAAAGTACTGTACATTTCATCGATACTTACCTTGTCGTCGGGAAGTGTCCCCCATGATCTGAAAGAGTAGAAAAAAATATATATTGCTAGTTGCATTTAAGACACTTATCCCAAGTAATGCCATGGATGAATTTATTATCCCAACCCTTGCCAACTGTACTTCTATCTACCATACTGAATATCGCTGAAATTCATAAAATAATAAATAAATAAACTGACTGCAGTGTAATGTATGCTACCCGCCTCCTGCTAAAGTTCTTAACAAACTCCACTCTAACCCTTGCAAAACGTCTCCACACTCCCACCAAAGTTATATTGCTTCGGAAGTCGTGTTCTCTCAGATATGAAAATCTAGCGTACTTAGTCCGTCCCCATTCCAGTTTCCTCATGCAAAGATTGTATATTTTTTCTGATACATTATTTTTTTTTTTTATGTAATGTCGGTTCTCTCTTTACAGTGAATGCTAAACTTCCAACGTATAATTTTGATAAAGTGTCATCAGATTTACACAACAAAGTGTGCGTTGTATTGGTGTTGTATTAATGGAACTATTGATATAACGCAGGGCCCATGATAACTGTGTTGCACTCAGTGATAAACCGATGTTTGAGCTTATAATATGTATTAAATAGGACCCCGGCATCCCTGTGCTAATAACACACACACACACACACACACACACACACACACACACACACACACACAAACTTATGACTCCCCCTTTAAATTCCCCTTGTATTCCTCTCTTCAGTGTTTCTCCTTCGGAGTCCCATTCTCTCTCTCTCTCTCTCTCTCTCTCTCGTACTTCGCCAGGTTTTCATTGCAGGACTGGATTTGTTTTCGCATGGGTCGAGCTCAATAGATACTTAATTTTAAAGCAGCTAGAAAGATTACATAGAGAACTGGAACGCAAACATGAGTGGGATGCGGTATATAGAAGCTTTAGAGACTGGTATTAATTGCTGGGAAAAATAAGTAAAATTAAAGGCTCCCTCACAGGGGGACTCACACTGGCCGCGATCCGATACATATCTAGCGTGGCTCGGAATATGATTTTCACCTACTTTAGCCAAATTCGACCTTGTAAGACATTTTCATCCCTGCTACACACCTATAAAATTTTGCAATGATATCTTGAGCGGTTGAGAAGTTATGGTGGTAATAGGCACACAGACCTTGACCTATTTTCACCAATTTCGAACTCGTAGGAGATTTTTATCCCAACTAAACACCTGACAAATTTTGTGATGATACCTTGAGCGGTTGCCAAATTATTGTGCCAACACACACACACACACACACACACACACACACACACACACACACACATATTGAAAACAATACCAACTTGGCTGTCGCGGCTGGTAATAATATGAAATTCTAAGACTTTCAGAGAACTGTGTGAGAAGAATTTCGTAAAAAGAAAAAAAAATGCTGTACATATATTCCACAAGCACGTCATGAAAAACACTCACATTAGGCTACTCACCTTTCTTATATTATCAACCCTGAAACTATTATTTATTATCTTAAAGGATTTCAACCCTGATGCCATAATTTTTACTAACTTTCTATTCTGGGGACGAAAAAAAAAAGGGGGGGGGGGGAATTTCTAGTACTGTTGTTGAGTTGGGGACTTGAGCTGCTCCATCAACTGTGCTTCAAGCAAGAGCTTCCGGAATACCAGCTGAGGCTGCCGTGGGGTATTGGGTTACGACAGGTGGCATTGTGCATGTAATTATATTTCTTGTAGCAGCAATATGAGATTCAGCATGTGTTCAGTTAGATTCTTCACCATTTTTAATAGCTTGTGAGCAGTTACATTACATATTAACCTGTTTATGATAACTTCTGTACCTATCCAAATCTATTAAAAACAAGGACTCTATGCACAGTAGATTCCAGTCCTTCGGTTCATAGAATGAGTTATTTACCTTTTTCTCCTCCAAAGTTCAAAACACCCAGTTTCAGTCTTCACTCAGAGACCTCCAATGAAGTGTTCTCATTGTCAGTCAGAATTAAATTAGTCTTGATCAATCCAAAAAGACTATTAAAATGGTTCTGAAGCACCCGGACAAGTTTATGCACCATTCGATTATTAATTATCACTTTAATATCCTTGAAGTCTAGTCACCTATCTGTCTATCTATCTATCTTACCTAATGTCGTATACTGTTAGGAGAGGGCCTGGCAAAAAGAGCTCAGGACATTTCCTCTATATTCAGTAACGACCCTCCTCCCACGACCCAGCACCATTCCTCACATTATTCCGCACCTTGCTCTTGTTTACCTCTTCATCTTCCACCCACCTCATTCTTATAACAGTACACTCATTCTCCCTTCCTCCCACTTCTCTCTCTATGGTCTGCCTTTCCTGAGGGGTTTCTGTCCACGTCCGTTACTTCGGCTTCTAAACTATAATGGAGATACATACAGTGTAATCAGCTTCTCCCCACTATATTCCTTCCACCTTAACTTGGCTTAGAGTTTTGTCCTTTTCTAGTTTTTTTTCACTTACCTCAGTGACAGAATAAGACAATACTACTGCCCGGCATCCTTTCCATAATGTTTCGTGACTAGTACCATATTCTAGTGTTAATCTACTGCAACAGCTCAGCGTTCAAGATGGGGTGATGGCAAATTTAGGTCAAGTTAGAGAAAAAGAATATAGTTGCTCTGTTATTTCCCGAGTAAGGTTTCCGTGATCAATGATTCTGAGAATATCTAACTTTGCAATCTTTCTCTGGTGGAGTAAGGTTCGATCAGTTTACTGCCTGAAATACGATGGCTCTTTTATAAGTCTTCTGACCACAAACTTTTACCTAACTACCCTCTTGTCTTTTGAAACAAACATTTCAAAATCTTGTATGATCTCCATTCTTTCTTTTAGGCATACTTTTTTTTTTTTTTTTTAACAACTCATATTTTCTTGAGTAAAAGTAGTTCATATTAAATTGGTGTGCTTGACAGTCTTCATGGATTCTTTGCTCCTTGCTGCTGACTTTGCTTGTGCTAAAATTGGTTTTTCATTTTTCCTGCTCTCATTTTCGAGCTCACTTTAGGACAATGTTGCAGCACTTTCTTTCCATATGTTATTAAGGATACTGTGACATTCATGTTTTTATATTCCTTTTAAGCCAAGTCACAGAATTCCCGTTCATAGCTTGTGTTTTAATGGCCAGTATATCTGAAGCCTGTTAAATCCGTCACCATCCAAGTTGCACCAGCTACTCGCAAATACGTATATTTCATCTCATTTCACTGAGCCATTGGGAGTTAAACCATTTTACAGTCATGCACACTAAATGCATCACAAGGCACTTGCTGTGGACCACGTAATTGTGTTAATGACACAAAGCTGTGATGTACGGCTGTACCCCCAATACCACCGACGATTAAACAGACTGACAGACAGACACAGATAGGCAGAAATATAAAAATACAGAGACGGACAGATACAGGTAGGTAGGTAGGTTGGTAGGGAGGTAAGAAGATAGTCAGTTATAAACGGATAGATAGATACAGTGATAAATGAAAGGGTCCTGTACAGATTACCTATGCCTCAGCTACAGCAAGTGTATGCAGATGTACGAGTATTTGCAGCAGTGGCAACAAAACCTGGCACTGGCAACTCCCATTCATCTTCTAACTCTACTGTACTACATTATATTTATCAGTAAATTATACTGTACTGGCAAGCAAGTATCATTGTACAGTCAGCTACAAAAGAAATACTTGTATCTACTATGGTTCTTTCTCCTTGACCTGAACAAGATTTACGTTCTTTTGCAGCTTAGTTCACTTTGCTCAGTGGCAGGAAAAGACAATGCTACAGTTCTACGTAATTTTCGTAGCACTTTTCCGTGACTGGCATCATATTCTAGTGTTGCTCTTCTGTTACAGCTCAGCATTCAGGGTGGAGAGATGGCAATTTTAGGCCAAGTTAGTGTAAAAACGGTATAGTGAACTAGAACATCAAACAATGAAGTAAAGGAGTTTATTTTCTCTTTAACTTGCTCAAAAACAATTATCGAAACAATCAAAGAAACGGTAAAGTTCCTAGATGCTGTGGAGTTAAATAGGGGGGAACGCTGCAGTATTTCTGATTACAGATACATGTATCCGAACTTATACTATTTCGGATCAAACTGGAGGTAATGAATGTACTGTACTTGGGATGTAAAAAATTAGTAATGCAATATTCTAAACAATAAAGCATCAATATAACGATAACAAAAAAAAAAAAAAAAAAAAAAAAAGAGGAGGAAATGGAGAGAGCTGATGAGTTTAAGTGGTCACCAAACTCACATCAGCCACCAGCAACTTTGGTTAAAACTATCCTCAAAAATCTGCTGAAAACCAGCTGGCTAAAAGCCTGTGGCTACATCTTATACATTTTACCTGCAAATCCTAAACACCTGATATCAGTGAGTGTCGTGTAGTGGTGCTTGGCCCAGCCCTATCAATTACTGGAGGGTGTAGGGCAGTAGCACCTGACCTAGTCCTGCCAATTATTAGAGGGTGTAGGGCAGTAGTACCTGACCCAGCCCTATCAATTATTGGAGGGTGTAGAGCAGTAGTACCTGACCCAGCCCTATCAATTATTGGAGGGTGTAGGGCAGTAGTACCTGACCCAGTCCTGCCAATTATTAGAGGGTGTAGGGCAGTAGTACCTGACCCAGCCCTGCCAAGTATTGGAGGGTGTAGGGCAGTAGCACCTGACCCAGCCCTGCCAATTATTAGGGGGTGCAGTGTAGTGGTACATGACCAAGCCCTACCAATTATTAGAAGGTAATGTAATGGTGCTTGACCCAACCCTACCAATTAGAAAGTGTAATGTAGTGGTACTTGACCCAACCCTACCGATTATTAGAGGGTGTAATGTAGTGGTACTTGACCCAACCCTACCGATTATTAAAGGGTGTAATGTAGTGGTACTTGACCCAACCCTACCGATTATTAGAGGGTGTAATGTAGTGGTACTTGACCCAACACTACCGATTATTAGAGGGTGTAATGTAGTGGTACTTGACCCAACCCTACCGATTATTAGAGGGTGTAATGTAGTGGTACTTGACCCAACCCTACCAATTATTAGAGGGTGTAATGTAGTGGTACTTGACCCAACCCTACCAATTATTAGAGGGTGTAATGTAGTGGTACTTGACCCAACCCTACCAATTATTAGATGGTGTAATGTAGTGGTACTTGACCCAACCCTATCAATTATTAGAGGGTGTAATGTAGTGGTACTTGAACCAACCCTACCAATTATTAGAGGGTGTAATGTAGTGGTACTTGACCCTGCCCTACCAATTATTAGAGGGTGTAATGTAGTGGTACTTGACCCAACCCTACCAATTATTAGAGGGTGTAATGTAGTGGTACTTGACCCTGCCCTACCAATTACTGTTGCCAGCCAAGGTCGTCAAGGCAAACGTCAAGTTAAAGTTGTAAGGACTTATATAAAGCCTCAGATTTAACAGTGGTAAGTGAAAACATCAGACACACACACACACACACACACACACACACACACACACACACACACACACACACACATACACATTTTAGGGAGAGAGAGAGAGAGAGAGAGAGAGAGAGAGAGAGAGAGAGAGAGAGAGAGAGAGAGAGAGAGAGAGAGAGAGAGACATACAGTATACATTAGCAGGGGTACCCGGAATTGCCAGGGCCAGAAAAGAGGAACACTCTAATTCTTTTTGTTCTAGTTCAGTCTTTCTTTCTACTCCAGAAAGACCATGTAGCTCTTATGCTTCTGAAGAGGGATTGTAAGAGGTCCGGGAATTTTTTATTTCAACTTTCGCAGACTAACTCACAGTATTTGTGAGCACTTGTTTACTATTACTGGTGACCTCAAATGACCTCAGAGGTCAGCCTCACATGGCCCATGCCCGAACTGGAGGTCATGTGAGTCTCCATGCCAAAAATTGGGTTGTCGGTGACCTCAAATGACCTCCGACCAGTGACCTCAGATGACCTCGGAGGTCAACCTCACGCAACCTATGTCCGAACTGGAGGTCATGTGAGTCTCCATGCCAAAAATTGGTCCGCAGGGTTACTTAGCGTTGTCCAGGCCAATAAGGCAGCACTCTACTGGTGACCTCAGATGACCCAGATCTGAATTTTGACTTCCCTCAAACCATCCTTGGGTCATCCTGATTCAGAATATATATGGGTATGGGGGTCTCTGACCCTTGGTTTGGGAGTGATTGAAGGACAAACAAACAAACAACGCGGCTGTTTTATACTGTATATATATATATATATATATATATATATATATATATATATATATATATATATATATATATATATATGTGAGTGCATATGGGCCTGGTAGTGAAAGGGATGAAGAAGAGAGGGAGTCTTTCTGGAATTATGTTGATGAGTGTCTGCAGAGTTTTGGAGCGAATGTGAATGTGGTAATGATGGGAGATCTGAACGCTAGAGTGGGAAATGCAGCAGTTGAAGGTATAGTCGGTATGCATGGGTGCCTGGAAAAAATGAAAATGGGGAACGAATGATAGGGATATGTGTTGAGCGAGAGATGGTGATTGGAAAAACTCTGAGAAGAAAGATATTTATAAGTATACATGGGTGAGACAGGAGGGTGGAATGGTTGTGGATAAAGCATTGATGGACTATGTGGTTGTATCTAGAAATGTAATAGGAACATTGTTGGCTGTGAGAGTTCTGAGATGGGAGGGTGGAGGTATGTCTGACCACTACCTGGTGGAGGGAAAGTTATGAGTAGGTAAGAGATGGGTGAGAGCTAGGAGGGTTAGATGCGGCAGGGAGGTTTTGAAAGTGAGTGAGTTGGATAAAAGAGAGAAAATGATAGAGTATCAGGAGAAATGGAAAGATGAGTGGAATGCAGTGAAAGATCGGGAAAATGGCAGCGTGGAGGAGGAATGGCAGTTGTTTAAGAGTGCTGTGGTGGGGCATGCAGAAGTGTGTGTGGTGTGAGATGTGTGGGTGGTGGTGTAAGAAAAGGAAGTGAATGGTGGTGCGAGGAAGTAAGTATGGCTGTGGCTGAGAAGAGATGTGCATATGAAATGTGGCTGATGAGGAAGGATGAGGTGTCATATGAGAGGTATAAGGAAAAGAGGAATAGGGCGAGAGGGGCTGTGCGTGATGCTAAAGTGGCAGCAGATAAGAGGTGGGGCAGGTGGCTGACTGAGAATTTTCAACAGAATAAGAAAATGTTCTGGAAGGAGGTTAAAAGGGTGCGAAAGGGAGAGTCTGGGAAGCTTGAGCGAGTAAAAGCAGAGGATGGAAGGATGTTAATTGAGGTGGATGCAGTAAGGAAGAGATGGTCAGAGTACTTTGAAAGATTGTTAAATGTAGAGGAGGAAAGGGTGGCTGAGATTGTGGCAGATGGAAGGGTGCAATGAATAAATGTGTTGGGAGAGTTGAATGATTCTTTGATCACGAAGGAGGAATTGGAGAAGACAGTAAAGGAGATGAAAACAAGGAAAGCTGCAGGTATGGATGGGTGTGCTGTGGAATGTCTGAAGAGTGGTGGAGTGACTTGTTGACTGGTTAGTAAGACTGTTGAATGTGTGCTTTGTGAAAGATATGGTGCCAATTGACTGGGCAAGTGCTTGCGTGGTCCCGTTGTATAAAGGCAAGGGTGATAAGTATGAATGTACTAGCTTTAGGGGTATAAGTCTGTTGAGTGTTGTAGGTAAGGTGTATGGTAGAGTGTTAATTATGAGAGTTAGAGAGGGTACAGAGGGAGTGATTGGTGATGAGCAGTGTGGCTTTAGAAGAGGGAGGGGATGCGTGGATCTGGTGTTCGCTGCGAGACAAGTGTGTGAAAAGTATTTAGCGAAAGGTAAGGGTGTGTTTTGGGCATTCATGGATTTAGAGAAAGCGTATGATAGAATTGATAGAGAGGCTTTGTGGAGTGTTTTAAGATTGTATGGACTTGATGGTAGGTTACTAAAAGGGGTGAAAAGTTTTTATGTAAATAGTACAGCGTGTGTAAGAGTGGGAAATGCTGTGAGTGATTGGTTCCCTGTGAGAGTGGGGCTGCTACAGGAATGTGTGATGTCGCCTTGGTTGTTTAATATTAATATGGATGGTGTTGTAAGGGAGGTGAATGCAAGAATTTTAGGTGGAGGTCTGAGTCTGGTGAATGTTAATGGTGGATATTGGAATCTGAAGCAGCTGCTGTTTGCAGATGATACTGAACTGGTGGCTGATTCAGAAGAGAGATTGAGAGAGTTGGTAGAGGAGTTTGGAAGGGTGTGTGATAGGAGGAAATTGAAAGCAAATGTGAATAAGAGTAAAGTGATGAAGTGTACGAGTTTGGTAGATGGTAGGAGGATGAATATAGTTCTGAATGGTGAGTTGCTTGAGGAGGTAGAGTGTTTTAAATATTTAGGGTCAAATATTGCTGTGGATGGAAGAATAGATCCAGAAGTGAAGTTTAGAATGAATGAAGTAGGTAAGATGCTGGGAGGAATGAAATAAGTGTTTAGATGTCGTTCGCTTAGAATGGATGTAAAGAGAAGGCTGTATGAGGGTGTTGTGGTACCGACTGCGTTACATGGGGCTGAAACATGGAATATGGGTGTAGCAGAGAGGAATAGTTTGAATGTAATGGAGATGAGGTGTCTGAGGAGTATGTGTGGAGTGACGTGTATGGATCGAGTGCGAAATGATGAAGTGCGAAGGAGAACTGGAGTTGTTCGGGAGATGGCTGGTAGAGTTGAGCAGAGGGTGTTGCGATGGTTTGGGAGTGAGTGGATAATGAGCGATTGGTGAAAAAGATAACTAGATCTGATGTGAAAGGTGTAAGGCTGAGAGGGAGACCACGAATAGGATGGATGGACAGTGTGAAGAGAGTGCTGGATGCGAGATGTCTGTTGGGCAAGGAAGAGTGACTGTGCGTGATAGAAATAAATGGAGAGAAATTGTGAATGAATAAATAATGACGCAACCCTGAGGGGATATTCTCCCGCATTTGGTCTGATCAGCTATTCAGGTCAGGTGCGGGTAAAGGGATGGGTCTATTATGATGTGGCAGGGGTAAACCAGCTCTGCTGCTGGGCCCTGCTGCAGATGTCACTGACTGACCCTTGTGCGGTGTGGTGCGGTGAAGATCTGTTCCTTCTCCCCTCTGGGGCTAAGATGCGAAAGAATTTGTTTGAATGAGTAAATGGGGAATGTGTCGTCCTGTCTCGGCTACCTCTCTTCCTTGGGGGAAGCAGCCTAGGTATATATATATATATATATATATATATATATACAGTATATGTGTGTGTGTGTGTGTGTGTGTGTGTGTGTGTTTTACGTTCCTGACCGGGAATCGAACCCTAGATCTTTAAGATCGAAGTCAGGCACTAATGCAACTCCATCACGGCGTGATAACGGCTGAGACACCTGATTTTTTTTATGAAATAGGTATATCCATTATGGGAGGATATATTTCGGTCACAGCACATTAGGATTATTTCTCAGCCCCACCTATCTCGGCAAGTGACAGAACAGTTTTAATCAATCCCAGACACAACACGGGTGCCTTTATATGTTGCAGAAACATTACGCGCGTGTGTGCAAATGTTTTATCACGCCTTGGTGGAGTGGCATCAATGCATGACTTCTATCTTAGAGGTCTAGGGTTCGATTCCCAGGCAGGAGCGTAAAAAACATTTATACACACGGTATGTTATGTGTGTCTCTCCAATATATATATATATATATATTAAGCATTCTTTAACAATATATAGCGTAGTCAACAAGTGTGTGTGTGTGTATTAATGAACAGTAAATTTACGTATATCGTTACTGGATTAGGCCAAAGTTTACCGTCATCATCGATTCTCCTGAAATTTTCCCTTCACGGACACGGTTTATGACAGCTTCGTTATATTCCAGGTAGTGACTCTCTCTCTCTCTCTCTCTCTCTCTCTCTCTCTCTGTAACACATTCACAATAGAGGAGAAAATTACATTACAGTCAGATGTCAACAGATATTTGGCTTTACATGGCCACTGTAATCGAGTTCCGTTGCTACCTCTCCCATACCACCTTCCTCCATTGGTGTTTTACTGTCCCTCTTTCCTTAATATATTTCATTTTCTCTCTCCTTTTCTTCTCCCAGCCTACCTCTCCTTCCTAAATTCTCCATCTCTCCCTTCCTTAATTGGTCTGCTGTTTCCTTTCTATATCTGTCTTCTCTGCCTTTCGGAACTTCCTCTCCCTCCTCCTACTACGATTCACATATATTTCTCCTTTCATTCCCTTCTCTCATTCTTATCTCTTTTATTACCTGCCATTTCCATCATATTTCGACTTTCCCTCTCTCTTCCTTCCTTTGTACTCCTTTCTTTCCTTCCTTCCTTCCGTTCTTCTTTTTTCCCATCCTTCCTTCCTTCCTTCCTTCCTATCCTCCCTCCTTTCTTCCTCTTCTGCCTCTGCGAAAGAGCTGTTTATTTTGTGACACGCACACACACACACACACACACACACACACACACACACACACACACACACACACACACACACACACACACACACACACACAATTACTATAAAAAAGACAAGGTAGACTCAACCAGGAAAAATAAGTTCTATCTATCTATCTATTGCCAGACGCCTTAATCCCGTTCGGGGTGGCCACAAACAAATCGCCTCCACGTCGCCCTGTCCCCCGCCATTTCACTGCCTTGCTCCCAACTCACACACCCCTCTCTAATATACCTCTCCACCCCATCCCCCCATCTTATCCTCGGCCTCCCCCTCCCTCTCCCCCCCTCCACCTCACTCACATACACTCACTTCGTCTGTTTTTCGCCCTCCATCCTCTCCACATGGCCAAACCACCTCAGTGTATTCCTCCTAACGCTTCCTGTCACATCCACATCCACATCACAACCCTCCTCTATATCCTCATTTGTCAGTCTGTCTCTCCATGTGACTCCACAGGCCCCTCTTAAATAACTCATTTCCACTGCTCTCACTCTTGACTTGTCCCCTTCCAACAACGTCCAAGCTTCACATCCATACGTTAGAGTTGGTATCAATACTGTCATGTAGTAACTTTTTCACTTCGATGCTCATTTCCCTGTTTCTTATCACTGCTTTCAAGGAACCAGCAACCTTTCTTCTCTGCTGTACTCTTTCAAGCACTTCACCGTCCAAACCTCCACCCTTACTGATCACACTACCCAAGGACTTAAACGTACTCACATTTTCCATTTCCTCACCATCCAACCTCGCTGTACATTCACTGACTTCACCTCTCTCAAAGACCATCACTTTACTCTTCCATACATTCACCTTTAGATTCCGTTTCTTACACACTCTCCCAAACTCATCCACCAAGCCTTGCAGCTCCCCTTCGTCTTCACTCAACAACACAGTATCATCTGTAAACAACAGTACAGAGAGTTTCCAAACACTATCCTCTCTCACCAGGGCCACTCCAACATCCACTACCCTACCTTGTACCTCTTTATTACCCCATCCATGTACAGATTGAACAACCATGGAGACATGACACATCCCTGTTTCAACCCAACCTTCAAAGAGAAAAATTCACTCAGTTCACCATCCACAAGCACTGCAGGTTACACCCACAAATTTACACCCTTCAACAACAAAGAGCCTCGTCTGAAACACAGAAGAACTGCTTTGCCTGAATTTCCTGACTGGTACAAACGTTCCCCGACAAAAATGTTTGCTGGTGACATCGTTCGCTGACAGAAGCATTCGATATCAGAAATGTCTGAGAACAGAAATCTTCGCGGGCTCTGGGGTAAAACAGCAAATGAGTGGGACATGAAGGAGCTTATGAGAATATTGGACACTTGTGACTTAGGATATCAGAGACTAGGAGAAGGAAAGGAGGGAGGGAGGCCAAGACTGGCAGAAAGAGGAAAGATAAGGGGAGACTGGGCGAGAGGGAGAGGAGGAAAAGACTGGAAGAGAAGGAGAATAGGAAGAGAGGCTGCTGGGGAAGGGACAAAGAGGCAGATTCACTCTTTCAGTGAATGGCAAAGAGGCAGTCTGTCTCTCTGTCTGTGTCTGTCTGTCTGTTTGTCTGTCTGTCTGTCAATTCATGTCGCATCAACATAGTTCTGGTCGCCTGTAAATGCTGTATCCACACAAACATATACACTGTAAAGTCAATAGTGTTTTCATCCCCAACGTCTCTCGCACTCCACTTACTGTGTAAAAAAACTGCAACTCGCTACCCAGTTGTGATGGTCGCATGTCAGTTACAAAATACCGGCATAAAAATGTTGGGCTTCACTTTCAATGTGTCGTGTGTTATTATAGGGTCAAGTGGAACCTTTTGGTATATCCCCCACCCCCACACCTCTCTCTCTCTCTCTCTCTCTCTCTCTCTCTCTCAACACCGAGAGTGAAATAAATTACTGCAAAAACAAGGCAGGATAGATGGACCAAAAATTTTGAATCCGGGTTTGATTTCCCCCAGCATAGCTATTTATCGCAAAAATGGTCCTGCACCTCACACACCCTCACATACTCACACCACACACGTCTTTAACCTGGCTCAAATCACACTTCTAAGGCACACACTTCCCGTGGCGAATACTTCATGCTTTACATTTTACACACCTTCATATCCACGTCCTTCAGTAGCTCTTCTTCCACAACCCAGCCCTTCCTCAAACCAATTTACACTTTATCTCACATCTACCATTCTCTTCACGTTGCACCATCCCCCACTTCACACACACTTCATGGCAAACTCTCCCTCATAATTCACACTTCAAAAAAAGCCTCTATTCACCATTCATACTACCATAGCAGCCCTCTACACACACACACACACACACACACACACACACACACACACACACACACACATTACTACAAAAAAAAAAAAAAGAGGTAGACTCAACCACGAAAAATAAGCTACACCCACAAATTTACATCCTTCAACAACAAAGAGCCTCGTCTGAAACACAGGAGAACTTCGTTACCTGAATTTCCTGACTAGTACAAACGTTCACCCACAAAAACGTTCGTGGCGAAATCGTTGGCTGACAAATATTCGATATCAGAAATGTCTGAGGAAAGAAATGTTCCCTGGTCCGCCGGTAAAACAGCAAATGAGTGGGACTTGAAGGAGCTTATGAGAATATAGGACACTTGTGACTGAGGATATCAGAGACCGGGAGAAAGGACGATGGGAGGGAGGGCGAGACTGGCAGAAAGAGGGGGGGATAAGGGGAGACTGGACGAGAGGGAGACGAGGAAGAGAGACTGGAAGAAGAGAAGAGGAAGAGAGGCTGCTGGGGTAGGGACAAAGCGACAGATTCACTCTTTCAGTAAATGACAAAGAGGCAGTTTCTCTCTCTCTCTCTCTCTCTCTCTCTCTCTAAATGTCATACCAACATTGTTTTACCTCTTGTAAATTCTGTTTCCACACAAACATGTATACTGTAAACGTGATATGTTTTGTTTTTAATCCTTAGTTCTCTCGCATCCCACTGACCGTGAAAAAGGACTCGAACCTGCGAGCTGGTTGTGCTGGGCGTCTGTCAGTTACAAAATACAGGCATAACAAGTGATGGGATCTACTTTCAATGTATCGTGTTCTGTTACATGGTCGAGTGGAACCCTTTGCCGCCTCCTCTCTCTCTCTCTCTCTCTCTCTCTTTCATTACCGGCATGCTGGACCACGTAAATGGTCCAGCATCTCACATATTCACACCACCCACGTCTTTATACTAGCTCAAATCACACTTCACACTTCTCTTACCTGACACTTCATACTTCACACTTTAAGCATCTTCATCTCCTACGTCCTTCAATAATTTCCTCTCACAACTCCGCGCTTCCTCAAATTAACGTACGTTTTATCTCACATTCACAATTCTCTACACGTCACACTAGTCCCACCTCACACATATTTCATCATCAACTTTCTCTCGCATTTCAAACCTCAGGACAGCCTTTATTCACCTTTCCTACTACCACAGCAGCTGTCCACACACACACACACACACACACACACACACACACACACACACACACACACACACACACACACACACACACACACGCACACACACACACAGACATCCTGACATACTTTATACCTCCTTACATCTCACTTCTCAGAAATTTTTTTCCATAGATCTCACATCTCTTTACAAACTCTATAATTCTTCAGTTATACCTTCTCACCCGTGCCTACTTGGCACATTCCTCACACTTTACATCACTTAACATCAGTACTTACTTCACCCAATTTCATATCATTTTTCTTCCCTCTATTTCATCTTCCTTCTCATGCCTTCCCCTTTCACCATTCTCTCTCTCTCTCTCTCTCTCTCTCTCTCTCTCTCATTACCGGCATGCTGGAAGATGTGTAAATGAACCTGGACATCTGGTAATGGTTGTTAAATAAAGAAAGAAAATGTCTGTATAGTTTTCCAAATTATATTTTCCAAAGCTTACGACTAAACTTTTGGGACTCACCAGGTTCTGCTTATATACAGGCTCCGTGAAGTTAATATTCCACAAAGACACACACACACACACACACACACACACACACACACACACACACACACACAAAGGAGAACAAAAACAAGTTAGACGAATTAGGAGAGCAAATTGAACTAGCATGTTCTTTTTACTTTTATATTTACGATTAAGGGAGGAAAGGGAAGAAGGGTTGGAAGGTAAGGCAGAGCTTAGAAACACCCAAACCAGTGAGAAATATTTAACGAGGGAATGAATGAATGGTCACATGGAAGAGAAGAGACAGCGAGAAGAGGGATAAGCAAAAGAAACAGAAAGGTAAATGTGAAAATATTTTAAAACAGAAATCTTAAGGAAGGACAGATCCAGCCCTTGACTGACACTGTGAATTGTGTGATGAAATACTACACATACAGCTACATAAGTACGTATACACCCAATACACATATACATTACACGGTGATAACTACATTACTGTGTAATACTTATTGCACGTGCTGACTTGAAATAGTGCTACTTGTTGCTGATTTTGTTGCAGTAATGGGACTTGTAGTTATTTCTGTAGTATCTGTTGTTGTTGTTGTTGCTGTTGTTGTTGTTGACATAAGTGGATTATCACTATATCTGTAATGAATAATAATACCGGTACTACTACTACTACTACTACTACTACTACTACTACTACTACTACTACTATTAATACTAATGCTATTACTATTAATAGTAACAGAATTAATAAAGATATATACAGTACATTCATCTCATATTTACGAGCTCAACCCCCTCCTAATAAGGAGCAGTGAGTTATGATGATGATGATAACTCCAGTACCCACCAGCCACTTACCACAACATAAAAACCAAACAAGAGTAACATTCTAGTAATAAAATCCAGTTATTAATTACTCTCCTGCCCCCCTACACACAGCCATTGGCCATCCCCCCCACCCCGTGTGGCAACACACTAAACAACAGGTAAATATCTCGTCAGTTATCATCTGCCAGAGACCGGTGATAACGTGGCTATTTTATGTGGTGAGATATTTAACGTGTGGCCAATTATCACAAGGCCTGGTGGCACTGTGTGGTGGTTGTGGGGATGTTTGGGGAATTTAATGGTGAGTGATTACATTTTGAATAAGTGGGGAAATGTGTGTGTGTGTGTGTGTGTGTGTGTGTGTGTGTGTGTGTGTGTGTGTGTGTGTGTGTCGGGGAGGGGGGGGGTAAGAAGATGGGAGGTATATCATTTAACGTTTGGCATTCATTTGCTGCACTAGTGAATACTTGATTTTGTGAGAACAATTTATTATTTTAAAACTCCTTTCCTTAGCTGAATGGAATGGCTGCCACTCCAACACAGCCTTCCACGGTGGATATCGTACCCTTTTCACCTTAACTTGGCCCAAATTTTGGCCCTTATGCAGCTTATTTCACGTACAGTACCTCAGAGGCAAGAAAAATAATTATACTGGGCATCTCATCTGGCTCGTGACTAGTATCATATTTTAATGTTAATGTCTCGTTATTACTCTGCACTGAAGATGGAGAGACAGCAATTTTAGGCCAAATCAGGGTAAAAAAGAGTGTAGTTTTCGTGATGGTGTAAAATAAAACATAACTGACACAAGCGCCAATTGCTTAACAATCATTAAACTGATCTAGATAACTTGTTTCTTAATTCTACTTTTGGTAATTATGACGTATTGCATCGATTATCCGATACGCATTGTCTACCGGCACAAACATTCTTCGCTCCAACACCGGAAGAAGAAATTCAAAGTGTGTGAAAAGAATAAGAAATGAGTGAGCATGAAATATTAAACATGTAACTGTAGGAGGCTAAGATAGCGGCTGTCTAAGTAAATAAGAGTGATGTGAAGGAAACGTAAATTAGGAGAAAGTTAGTTTTAGATAATGATAACAACTGCACAAGAAAGAAGGGAGAGGAACCGGAAGAAAGCCACTGTATGAAAAATAAGAGAGAAAGAGCCGACAATAAGAGAGCTTGAGAAGCGTAACAAAGGCAAATATTTACACAAGATGGCAGGTGGTGATAGTAAGGGTTCTTTTAAATGCCGGGTCTGCAGTTCATCAAAAATAAACACTGACCTGAAAAAAACTGTACAGAGTGCGAGGAGAGAATCAAGAGGATGAGAAGAGTATGGAGAATGAGAGACTGAAGGAAGCTACCGAGAAGCTGAGGACGACTAAAGAACGAAGAGAGAAAAGGTTAATGGATAAGTGAGTGAAACGGAAGAAAGACTGGAAAAGAGGGAGAGAGAGAAAGGGTAGAAGAATAACCAGTTAAAGATGGGAGGAGGATGAAATATGAAGATTATGGGAGAAACTTAGCGAAGGAAGAAGAGCAAAGAAATATGGCAAGGTGCTGAATAGAGAAAAGGAGGAAAAAGTGCAGAGTTTAAGTAAAAACAGAATAAGGGAAATGAGGGTGGAAAAATTATTGGATAAAAAAGCATCAGTGGAAGACACACACACACACACACACACACACACACACACACACACACACTATATATATATATATATATATATATATATATATATATATATATATACCGTAGATAGATAGATAGATAGATAGATAGACAAGGATTGTGGAAAGTATTAAGAATATATGGAGTAGATGGGAAGTTGTTGAGTGCAGTGAAGAGTATGTATGATGGTGCTAAGGCTGCAGTGCGTGTGGATGGTGAACTGAGTGAATTTTTCTCTTTCAATGTTGGGTTGAAACAGGGATGTGTCATGTCTCCATGGTTGTTCAATCTGTACATGGATGGTGTAATAAAAGAGGTACAAGGTAGGGTAGTGGATCTTGGAGTGGCCCTAGTGAGAGAGGGTAGTGTTTGGAAACTCCCTGTACTGTTGTTTGCAGATGATACTGTGTTGTTAAGTGAAGACGAAGGGAAGCTGCAAGGCTTGGTGGATGAGTTTGAGAGAGTGTGTCAGAAACGGAATCTAAAGGTGAATGTAGGGAAGAGTAAAGTGATGGTCTTTAAGAGAGGTGAAGTCAGTGAATGTACAGTGAGGTTGGATGTCGAGGAAATGGAAAATATGAGTACTTTTAAGTACTTGGGGAGTGGGATGAGTAAGGTTGGAAGTTTGGAGGATGAAGTGCTTAAAAGGGTACAACAAGGAAGAAAGGTTGCTGGTTCCTTGAAAGCAGTGATAAGAAACAGGGAAGTGAGCATGGAAGTGAAAAAGTTACTTCATGACAGTACTGTGATACCAGCTCTAACGTATGGAAGTGAAGCTTGGACGTTGTTGGAAGGACACAAGTCAAGAGTGAGGGCAGTGGAAATGAGTTATTTAAGAGGAGCCTGTGGAGTCATATGGAGAGACAGGCTGAGAAATGAGGATATAAAGGAGCGTTGTGGTGTGCATGTGGATAGGAAGCGTTAGGAGGAACACACTGAGGTGGTTTGGCCATGTGGAGAGGATGGAGGGTGAGAGACTGACGAGGAGAGTGTATGTGAATGAGGTGGAGGGGGGGAGAGGAAGGGGGAGGCCAAGGATGAGATGGAGAGATGGAGTGGAGAGGTATATGAAAGAGGAGGGTGTAAGCTGGGAGCAGGGCAGTGAAATGGCGGGGGACATGGCGACATGGAGGCGTTTTGTTTGTGGCTACCCCGTACGGGATTAATGCGTCTGGCAATATACAGTATATATATATATATATATATATATATATATATATATATATATATATATATATATATATATATATATATATATATATATATATACAATAGATAAATAGATAGATAGATAGATAGATATAGATAATATCATTCAGCATATACAAATTTATCTTTTTCTTTTGATCTTTGACGATGCAGTTTCCCACGTTGAAAAATACGCGGAAAGGTGAGAGAGAGAAAAAGTAACCTAATAATATGGAAGAAAAGGTTGTGACAACAGAAGAGAAAAAGTATTCCCGAAATGTAATACGAGTAGTGTGTATGACAGAGAGAGAGAGACGCGGCGTTAACAAAAATCAGAATGCCAGAGGATGTAAAACTGGATTTAGAAACGAACAAAGGAGGGGAGGAGGCAAAGAAGAAGAAAAGGTAGACAGAAAAGAGCGGAAGAGGGAGGAAGGAAGGGTAAGAGGATTAACGATAAAGAAAGCAGAGAAAAAGATGCAAGGGAAGTGTGAATCAGTGGAAGAGAGGGGGCGATGGAAAAGAGCTGAAGCTGGACAGAGGCGGGAGGAAGGAGAGACAGAATGAGAGAAACAGATGGAAAGAGAAGCGAGAGAGAATGTCACTGAAAGGAAGAGAGAATGGTAGGAAGGAGAGCGGAAGGGGTGAGATAGGAAGAAGAGGGAGTAGGAAAATAGGAGGGAGGAAAGAGAGGGGAGAGATGGGAAGGAGGATAGGGAGAAGGAGTAAAATAGGAAGGAGGAGAGGAAGAAAGAGTTAGATAGGAAGGAGGGGAGGGAGGAGTAAGACAGGAAGAAGGAGAGGGAGAAGAACTAAGACAGGAAGGAGGAGAGGAAAAAAGAGTAAGAGCAAACGTACATGTCTTGGAGGAGAGCAGCAGGACCGTGGGTATGACTAGTGCCTTAATGACAAGAAAGAACAATATCGAGGCAAAGAAATGCTCTCTCTCTCTCTCTCTCTCTCTCTCTCTCTCTCTCTCTCTCTCTCTCTCTCTCTCTCCCATACATCTACCAACCACCCGCCCACCTACACAAATTCACCATCAAGCCTCCCAGGTTTCTCTGTGTTCAGTTTGAACAGCACTTCATTTGGTCGGAAGTCATCGAGGGCGTGTGGTGTACGGGAAGTAAAGGAGGCTCCGAGTTAGTAAGAGGGAGGCAACTGCGTGACCAGAACTGAGGTCACAGACACTATGGTCATACAGGTCTCTCCTGACCTGTATAAAAACGTGTGACGACAGCCACACTCAGGACTACTGTTAAGAAGGGCTTAAAGCAAACAGGGTTCTTACAAACTGAGAGTCAAAAGGGGTAGGAAGACAAGAAGAGAGGTAATAATTCTATGTGTTATACCATGTCTTTGTCTGTCAAGTTACTTTAAACACCAAATAAACAAGCAGCGCACCGACAGTCTCAATATACCTCACTGTTTCCCTCTTACAGATAATGCATCTAAACCCTGCGCTACGTCAGATCACCCCCCCCCCCCACAGCTAAATAACACTGTCTGGTGACAGAAGAATAAAATTAACTTGTGGGAAGCTAAGAAAAATGTTATTGTGGTTAATAATATTGTCTATCAGTACAGATGGACATGAACAGGGATAAATTAGAGTTCTATTCATGTTATTGATGGTAAAACTATATCACTTAGGTCAGTTACGTCTAATCCTGTACGTTGTGTCCTACACACTCCACCAGTCGTGATATACTGCTGTCATTAACGCACAAGGGGGACGAAATTGCCACCGATGCTGCTTGACAACACGACACAACGTTCACACACACACACACACACACACACACACACAAAGAGAGAGAGAGAGAGAGAGAGAGAGAGAGCGAGAGAGAGAATGTGTGTGTGTGTGTGTGTGTGTGTGTGTGTGTGTGTGTGTGTGTGTGTGTGTGTGTGTGTGCGGCAATATAGGCTACCAAACATTAATTACCTCTCTCCCCTCTTCATGTGTTTTATAAACCTTATTTATATCTCTGTGTTTCAAATAATGGTTCAATTAAAGTTGTATGAATTCAGTTATTCTCTTTCCTCTTCCTCAGTTCCTCCTTTCTGATTCACGCTGTCATTACCGTTCTCACCCTAATTTTCCTTTCACTTCTTCATTTTCGACTCTTTCCTTTATGCTACCTAATTTTTATCCTTTTGATTTATTCCTCTTTACCGTTCCTCCTCACCTCTTCCATTCTCTTTCCGCCATTCTTGTGGCGTTTTCCCCTTTTTTCGCTTACCTTCTACATTCCTTTGTCGTTTCTATCCTCTCTCTCTCTCTCTCTCTCTCTCTCTCTCTCTCTCACTAAGGACGCAACTGTAGACGTCTATTTCATGCCAGTACTGCTTTCCTTGTCTCACATCCAGTAGGCTCTATCAACACACACACACACACACACACACACACACACACACACACACACACACACACACACACACACAAAACACGTTACAAGGGTTTCAACGAAATATGATCAAAATATCTTGCTCTAACAATACACCTCAACAAACATTGCCAGTTAATCAGCGTTCAGTACACAATAACATTCTCAGCTAATTACACCGTCTGTTTCCACACCACAATACACTGTCCCATTCAACACTACACCTTACAATTGTTTTCAAAGGCATGGTATTGAAAGCCCTTACTGTACCTATAAAGTACAATGATACACTATAAAGAATGGTATAACGAATGGTATAAACACAGTTGTATAATGAATGGTACATGGTATAATCACAATGGTATAAATAATCGTACATGGTATAAACACAATGGTATAAACACAATAGTATGAACAAAATGATTTAAACACAGCGGCAAAATAATGGAGAAACACATTCATATATACTCTGTTTTTTTTATTGAGGCGAAGATTCACTTGACAGGTTGGTGATGATTCTGAATAACATCGTTGTATTTCAGATAATTAGGCTACTAGGTTTCGATTCACATTACCGGTAATTATTTGCAATACAAAGATGTTATTCAGACATGTTGCATTCAGCCACTCATCATCAACATGTCAAGTGTATCTTCGCTTCGATAAAAAAAACTGAGTATAGACACAATGGTCTAAAACCAGTGGTATAAACAAGGGCATAACAGTATAAACACAGAGGTATAAACAAAATTATATAAACAATATGGTATATTAATGATATTTATATACACAATAACATAAAAACAACCGTATAAACAATGGTTTAAACAATGGAATAAACACAATGATATAAACAATGGTATAAACAAAATGGTATTAATACAATGGTATAAACTCGATGATAGAGGTGATAGCGGCAGTGATGACAACAGTAGCTGTGGTACTGGTCATGGTGTTAATGGTGTTGGTGATAATTATTCTAACTGCAAGCCCGTTTTTATACTCAACCCCGTCATATATTCCTCTAAAACCAGCAATGCCAGGATTCACAAACAAACTCAAGACCATTTCCGTGTCGTAAGTAAGATCAGTTTTGGCAGGAAAGTCAAGGAAAGGCGAGTACAAAATCCTGTCGTTGTTCTTGTTCTTCCTGCATAACGAATAACCTCGTAAGGGTCAATGGCTGTGTTCACGTTGGCTTTCTTTCTTACTCTCCCATTCCTCTATTCCCACCCTCTGCCTTCACGATATTCCGATATTTATACAATCTCGCTGTTATCGGGGCAGAAAACTATAACAATCACAGCTGTTGTAAGAGGGTGGTAAGCGTCCGCAGCAACAAAACCTTTCTAATGTTATTCTTACTACCCTGCATGACTGTATCCAGGTCCAGAAGCTCCTCCCTGAATGAATGAATTAAGTAAGGACCTCCTTTCACTTATAACCTACTCCACAAGATCTAATTCAGTTCAACAAGAAATTGCGATAATGGTGGTGTTAGGACAAAACCTCGATTTACTAAACAAAATTATAACAATGACAACTGTGATAATATGCAGTTAAGTATAATAATAATAATAATAATAATAATAATAATAATAATAATAATATTATTATTATTATTATTATTACTGTTACTATCATATAGCTGTTACAGTGTTCTCACAGTGTACCCATTTAGTGATCATCCACCTCTACTCTATCTAATACCCACCACACACACACACTCACACACACACACACACACACACACACAATATTCATGGCTTGATACATCCAGTCTTGATAAAGGTCACTCTCTCTCTCTCTGTAAGGTGAATGACCTGGCACCCAATATCCGTGCATAAGTCCACTGCATTGGATGGCTGGTAACAAAAGACTCACCGCACACCAACCTGACACTCCCATCCCCACCCCACCCCCACCCCAACCTTCTCTCTTCCTCACGTTTCACACACAACAGCTTTCTTTGTTGCATTGTGGTACAGTACATCCAACTAGATGTTTCTTTCCAACTTGCGACGCGCACTTTCTCTCTCTCTCTCTCTCTCTCTCTCTCTCTCTCACACACACACACACACACACACACACACACACACACACACACACACACACAAACACACACACACACACACACACACAAACCCATACAGCCTAACTCCCTTCCTCTCACATACTCACCAGTCTAATATACAGTAGGTCTTTTTACCTTCCACCTGACAAAGTCAGAGGAGGTTATTGCTATCACTGTGATCAATGGGTGTCCCTCCGTAGAGTTGGGCGGCAGGGTGGCTGGCCGGAGGTTAAGATTTCGCGTCCGAGCCAGAACTCAGAAATTATTCTCTGTAGAGTCATGAAACTTCACATAGTTATGTCTTACAGTGAACTAGTGCCTTTTGATTGGTAGAATGTTGTGTCTTAAGATTCTGTTTAAATAACGAAAAAGTATTAAAAAAAATACTTTTTCCACATATTTCAGTGGGACCTGCGCAAGGAATCTGAAAGGCCCAGGTTATATGTTCTCAAGGAGTTCTCCTTATGCCCACTTTTAAAAAAAGATTGGGGAGGGGGGGCGTTATGCGCTTGGTTAGGTGTGCAGGGAGGTGGGGGTATGTGCTTGGTCAGATGGAGGAGTACAACATCGTAGCGTTGCCTATGTTTTCTTTATACTGACAGAGAAAACACGATATCACATTCAATCCTTCCAACAGTCTTTTAATTTCTAGATCCTCCAAAATAAACCTGTATGCAATTTTTAAATATAATTTTCCTTCCACCCTAACCCAACCACCCAGAAAAAGGCTATTATACAAAAAGGACACAAATATTCGGTCACTGAAGACGAGAGAGAGAGAGAGAGAGAGAGAGAGAGAGAGAGAGAAGGGCAAATGGTGAAAAATACAGTGCGAGGGAGCAGGAAAAACGTGGGGAAAAAAAATTAAACACGAAAACAGAAAAGACTGAGATACGAAGAGTCAAAATGAGAATCAGAGATAATAATAATGAGTCGGAAGGAAAACTGAAATGGACGAACAAGAGCGAAACAGACAGAGGTGGAAAGACAGAAAACGGGAGGCATGAAGGAAGAAAAGAAAGAGAGAAGGAAAGAGAAAAAATATACGAGCAAAAATAGGAGGTAGGAGGGGAGATAAAAAGGAGACAAGATATAATGGAGAGAGAGAGAGAGAGAGAGAGAGAGAGAGAGAGAGACGGGAGGAGGGCAGAAATATGGCGTTAAAATGTAAAGAAAGCCAGGCCAGGAGTAATGGACATAGACAGATGGAAAGTAAGGGTATGGCAGAGAACACAAGAAAATTAAGTAATAAAAGATGAATATTAAATACCATGGATATATCGGAAACTGATACTAACAATAAAAAGATCTGAAAGAGGAAAAAAAATAGGAAAAAGTCAGAGGACAGTTATCGCACCCCGGTGACCCTAGTTTTGCCTGGCTGGAGGAGCAGGTGCAGGCATGTGGAAGACGGCCAGATGTGGAGAAGGTGATGAGTCCATTTAGTCTAAGGAGTCCACGATATCTGCATGCATCCTAACACACTTTTTGTTTGTTTCTGTGTGTGTGTGTGTGTGTGTGTGTGTGTGTGTGTGTGTGTGTGTGTGTGTGTGTGTGTGTGTGTGTGCGCGCGCGCTGTGAGAGGCGAAGAGATGCTGTTTGTATGACCGTTTTGTACATGACACCTATATCTGTCCGTCTTAAACATCTACACAGGAATATGCTATAAATGAATAATGTAATCCAGATCAAAGTTTCACTAAATTCCACCACACACCATTGTGAAAGTAACAGGAGGTAAGGGAATATTGCAGAGGAAAAGAGTGAGGTGGAGAGAAGGGGGAGGAGGTAAGAAGACAGGAGGGAGGAGGCAGTGAAAAAAGAGGAGTAAGGATTTAAGGAGGAGTGTGGGAAGGAAGGAAGAAATGGTTAGGTTGGGGAGGGAGGGAGTAGCGTGGGAGGGAAGGGTGAGGATGGAGAGGGAGAGTGCTGGCGAAAGACGGAGGAAGAGCAGAGTGATGGAAAAGAGGGGAGGGAGTGAGCGTGTGCATGAAGGGGAAGGGAAGGAGGGGGAAAGGAAGAGTGAGGGAGGGAAGTGTCAGGCTGGTGTGGAAAGGTTTGTGTACAGGGCATGGAGGGAGTCGGGAACATTGTGGAAGGGAAGGGTTAGGGTACTGAGGAAGGGTGTGGGTAAAGGGAAGGAAGAGAGTTGGAAGCAGGGGATTGGAGGGCTGTATGTAGGGAGGGAGTAAGGAACACTGTGGAAGGGAAGGGCGAAAGTGGGGACTGGTTAAGGAATATTATGGAAGGGAAGGGTTCAGGTAGGAAGGGAAAGGTGAGGGTAAGGAGGAGGTAGAGAAAGCTGCAGAAGGGAAGGATGAGGGTAGGGAGGGTGGGGGTAGGGATGATGAAGGCAGGGAGGGTGGGGGTAGGGTTGATGAACGTAGGGAGGGTGAAGGGATAGTTAAGGAGGGAATGGTAAAGGTGTGTGAGTGGGTAGCATAAGCAGGCTCTCCAGGGGTTCATTATAACTGTAGATCTTTTTCACTATTCCCTCATCCTCTCATGTTCTCTGGTACACGGTGCCTTTGTCTTACATCAACCACGCACACATAAAATATGCAAACTCAAACAGCAAAAATTACATGTCCTCTCTCACACACACACACACACACACACACACACACACACACACACACACACACTTTCATAAGCACGAGCGTGCCCGTGTAACCACAATTTTCCTATGTATTTTGAAGGAAAAATATAATCTCTCTCTCTCTCTCTCTCTCTCTCTCTCTAATTAAAACACTGCCCTTGCTTCCCTCCCCTTGATGGAAAACTAGGGGGAAAATATTAAAGTGAGGGGGAATATAATCGACCTTTTGGCCGGTCAGCAGTAGAGGAAAAGGAAGAGGAGAGGGAGAGGAGGGGCAAGAAAGGGCAACATATTTTAGAGGGATTTAAACTATGTCAGCGAGGAAAAGTGTATTTTACTTAGTGGATAAGTTAGGACTGAATTAAAACTGGAAAGAGAGAGGGAAAGTGTGCAAGACATGAGGTGGAGATAGGAAAACAGGGTAAAGAGAGAGGACACTGTTAAACAGGTGGACCGTTGGTCGTTGCGGCATTATATTTAACAGCCTCATGCACATGATGATGGGGAGCGCACTGAGTGAGGCATAGGAAGAGCTATCTTGCTTACACAATATACACACATGGTGTGTGGCAACTACATGGTGTCATGTTCACAATTCACACCCACATGATGTGTGGCAATTGGATGGTGTCTTGTGCACAACGCAAAAACATAATGTATGGTAACTGAATGTAATGATGTACGCAACGCACACCAATGGTGTCTGGCAACTGCATGTTGGTAAGTACACAATGCAAATGCACACACGTGATGTGTGGCAACTGTATGGGACCATGCATACAACTGGGCACATATGGTGTGTGGTATCTAATGTGTCATGGTAGTAAATCCAAGCTCATAACTGCCACACGCTGCATAACATATACATAACAACCATCAGGAGGAAAGAAAACACACTGGAAACAAAGGAATATGTTCTTCCCTACTGCATCTCATCAGGAAACACACACACACACACACACACACACACACACACTTCTAAGTATGAAAAAAAAAAAAACGGCAAAAATGAAAACAAAGAGGGAAAATTTGAGGAGGAGGAAATGCACTGTGAAAAGTTGTATGACATTGTTGGGGGAACTGGATTATTTTTGCAACAAGGGTAACGACGTGTGTGTGTGTGTGTGTGTGTGTGTGTGTGTGTGTGTGTGTGTGTGTGTGTGTGTGTGTGTGTGTGTGTGATTTAACTCCCTCAGCCGGGAGACGTATAGGTATTTTTTATTTACTTCTTGGTATCTTTAGATAGCATTATTGTTATTTGGACATTTTTCTTTTTTTTGGGGGGGAGGGGTGACGAGTTAGACAAAGCTTTGATTAACTCCTCCAGTACCAGAGTACACTCCTAATCAGAATATAGTCGTATGGCTGTAGAAATAATAAACGCAATGACAATCAATAATTCACACGGCTGAGAACATCACTTACATGCATACATGATCGGTTAAGATAACAAAGGGAAAGCGAGGGAGCAGGAAGGGAGGGGCAGAGGGAAGATCAAGGCAGGTGAAGGATGAGTAAAAAAGGAAAGGAAAATAAAAGACCAAAGGATTAAAGAAGAGGGCAAGTCAGCGAGGCCTAATGGAGGGAAGTTAAAATAAAGGAAGGGAAGAGTGAGAGAAATGGTAAAAGAAAGGAAGGGAAGAGAGAAGAGAGACAGGGAAGGAAAATAGGAAAATACTGATAAAGGACTATGAAAACATAAGTGATACTGTATTTCTCTCTCTCTCTCTCTCTCTCTCTCTCTCTCTCTCTCTCTCTCTCTCTCTCTCTCTCTCTCTCAAAATGCACAGTAAAATATCATAAAGGCAGACAAATATATATCTCAACGACCTATTGCTTCGATTGTGCATTTCTTTATTCAGGTTCAGCAATGCTTTTATACGCCTTTTATTGACAGACTAACATTCAACCAGACGGACAAATACATTCTTGCTGTTATAGTTCATCCACAGCGAGACTGCTTATTAAACCAAACCTGCAGGCTTTTGTGTAGCAGAAACAAATCCAGCTTAACAAATGTCAACCAACACCACAGCAGCATAGCCTAAACAGCGAGGACTCAGAGCAGGGCAGTACTCCCGAGGTGGATGGAAAGCTGATGTCAGGGAGTGCTGGAGCTCCCGTTTCATCAGCCCTCAGGACTAGTTCCTGACCATCCCCCTTTGCTGAACCTTTGCAGTGTCTCAGTTACACAGAGAGTAGGCCAGCATACTCTCCAGTACAAATTTCTCTAACTATCTACACCAAACTACATGCACAGTACACACTACACTTCCTATTCAAAAGTTAACAAATGGCGTCTCTTTACCAAGCCTCGGAGTCCCCAGGGGGAGGGACCATAAATGTCCCCACCATCCGCCCCTCTCCCAGTGATGACTCGAGATGCCTGGAACCACTGTCTGACTCTCTTCTTCTTCATTTCTGCAACATTCGCGGCCTTTCCTCTAACTTTCGCTCTGTTGAGCACCACCTCTCCTCCTCTAAACCTCACCTTCTTTTTCTAACGGAGACTCAGCTGTCTGAGGTAACTGACAGCAAACCCTTTTCTGTATCCTCCTACTTTCTCTATACTCATTTCAAAGCCAAAGGTGGCTGTTGTGTATATATACGCAACGGCTTATCTTACTCTCGTGTTCCTGAACTCGATTCTTCTGAATTCTCTACACTCTGGCTTCGGCTTTCCTGTCATTCTCTGACTAAATATATCTGTGCTGTTTACTTATCCCCTAATTCTACTGACTATCAAAAATTCTTCGACTATCTTACTTCTACGATGGAACACATTCTATCCATTTCTCCTGTCTCTGAAATCTCCATGCTAGGAGATTTCAATGTTCACCACCACCTTTGGCTCTCCACTCCTTTCACGGATCCACCTGGTGAACAAGCCTACATCTTTTCTATCCTTAATGACCTAGAGCAGCTTGTACAGCACCCTACCCATATCCCTGACCGCCTTGGAGAGAGCTCCAACATACTTGACCTCTTCCTCACAACTAATCCTTCTGCTTACTCTGTTAATCTTTTCTCTACGTTGGGTTCCTCCGATCACAACCTTATTACCTTAACCTGTCCTATCACTCTGGTACGGCCTGTGGACCCTCCAGGGAAACGTCGTCTGTGGCATTTTGGAGCCGCGGACTGGGAGGCCCTCTGGCAGTACTTCTTTGATTTTCCCTGGAATGATTATTGCTTCCATGGCCAGGAGCCATCTGAGTGTGCCTTGCGCATTACGGAGGTTATTCTCTCGGGCATGGAAGCATACATTCCTTTCTCATATCCTTTGACTAACGCAAGAAAGCCTTGGTTTAATCACGCTTGTTCTAATGTTGTCCGCAACAAGGAGAGGGCCTACAAAAGGTACCGGAGCCAACCCACCCCTGAATCACATCATCTTTACGTTTCTGCCTGGAATCGTGCTAAGTCTGTTCTTCGCTCTACTAAAAATAATTTCATCCATACTAAATGCTCTCAACTCTCCAACTCGAATTCTTCCCGCTTCTTCTGGCACCTTGCCAAAAATCTTTCTAACAACTTTACCTCATCATCCTTCCCTCTTCTTTTCTACTCTGATGGTTCTGTAGCTATTTCTTCTACTGATAAAGCAGATCTCTTCGCACAGACTTTCTCCTCCAATTCCACCTTAGACGATTCCGATGCTGTTCCTCCTTCACTTCCCCCCTCTGATTTCCTCATGGCTGACATTAAAATTTCTTCAGTTGATGTATTTTCTGCTGTCACTGGCCTCAGTACTAACAAGGCATATGGGCCTGATGGGGTCCCTCCTGTTGTTCTCAAGGACTGCAAGGACTGTGCTTCTGTGCTTACACCCTGCCTAGGCAAACTCTTTCGCCTTTGTCTGTCAACTTGTACCTTTCCTTCTTGCTGGAAGTTTGCTCTCATTCAGCCAGTCCCAAAGAAGGGTGACCACTCCCAACCCTCCAACTATTGTCTAATTGCTTTAACGTCCTGTATTTCAAAAGTTTTCGAGTCAATTCTTAATAGAAAAATTTTAAGGCATCTTTCCTATCACAACCTTCTTTCCGATCGTCAGTACGGGTTCCGTCAGGGACGCTCCACTGGCAATCTTCTCACCTACCTTTCAGACTCCTGGTCATCCTCCTTTCGGGACTTTGGCGAAAGCTTTGCCATTGCACTTGACATCTCAAAGGCTTTCGATCGAGTCTGGCATAAATCTTTAATTTCCAAACTGCCCTCCTACGATTTCTATCCTTCTATCTGTGCCTTCATCGCTAGCTTCCTTTCTGGTCGTTCTATAGCCGCTGTTGTAGACGGCCATCGTTCTTCTCCTAGATCTATCAACAGTGGTGTTCCTCAGGGCTCTGTCCTATCACCAACTCTCTTCCTTTTATTCATCAATGATCTTCTAAGCTGTACATCTAACCTTATCTACTCATACGCTGATGACTCCACCCTTCACCTTTCCATTTGGTTCCCGCAACGCCCATCTCAACAGTTACTTCAACAAACAAGGGATGAGGCTATGGCACACCTAATGTCTGACTTGGCTCGTATCTCTAACTAGGGTAAAAATAATATGGTTGTTTTTAATGCATCTAAGACTCAGTTCTTACACCTATCAACCCGACAAAATCTTCCACAGGTATACCAACTAATTTTTAATAATATTCAGCTTAATCCTGCATCATCCTTGAACATGCTTAGGGTTTCATTTACTCGGGACTTATCTTGGAAAGATCATATTACATCTCTTGTAAAATCTGCTTCCAAGAGATTGGGTGTGCTAAGCCAACTCCGCTCTTTCTTTACCCCTGCACAATTGTTGACTCTATACAGGGGTTTTATCCGCCCCTGTGTGGAGTACAACTCTCATGTGTGGGGAGGCTCCCCACATACAGCTCTTCTCAATAGGGTGGAGTCAAAGGCTTTTCGTCTCATTAACTCTCCTCCTCTTACTGACTCCCTTCAACCTCTGTCTCTTCGCCGCACTGTTGCATCTTTATCTCTTTTCTATCGCTACTTTAATGGTCACTGCTCCTCTGAACTGTCTGCTTGCATTCCTCCACCTCTAGGACGGGCGCGTAGCACCCGTCTGACAGCAAACTCTCATCCCTTTTCTGTCCAACTCACTAATGCAAGAGTTAACCGTTACTCCCAGTCTTTCATTTATGCAACAGGTCAGCTCTGGAACTGTCTCCCTCTGTCTGTATTTCCTGCTTCCAATGATCTCCAGTCTTTCAAACGCAGTGTGTCCAGGCATCTCAAAATGATCGGATCTTGAATTTGGCTCTCTATTGTATTGTGTTTTTCTCTTGGAGGGAACTGTTACTGCGGGCTCATGGCCTTTGGTTCCTTCTTCCTCGCATAAAAAAAAAAAAGCATGAAAAATAACACAGAGACAAAGTTACCGGCAAGCAGTGAAAAAAAAAAAAAAAAAAAACTTGGCTGGGCGGGCACACAACAAGAAGGAAAAACTCAGAGCGTATATATAAAAATATATATATAAATATATATATATATATATATATATATATATATATATATATATATATATATATATATATATATATATATATCACTTCCATCAGTGTGACAGTGATAAGGACCCTGTGTTATTTATGGCATCAATAAGACTGCCATCAGCCTTGGCGCTCATCCACACGTGCTCTCGAACATATGTTGGCAACACGGGTGGCAACATGTTCGGGAACATGTTTGCAGCAGTATTTGGACAGATGTATGCAAACATGTTTCAGTGCAGCTTCGAACACTGGCAGCAGAGGCGATGGGATAAGTGTGTCAATACCAGGCAGCTGAGAGTTCATGATGTTGCGAACATGATCTGGACGCTGCTGTTCCCAACATGTTTGCAGCGTGTTCGTTACTGTGTTTCATACACGTTGCCAGCACTTGTTCGAGTACAAGTGTGGACGCTCACTTAATGTTAGTAATTAGTGACTGAAATACCCTACACTTATCCTTCCCCTCCCATCTCTCACTCTGTAAAGCCAGTCACTCAGTTATGTCAGTCACTCTGTAATGCCAGTCACTCTTCTATGTCTGTCACACTGTTGTACCAGTCACTCTTTTATGTCAGCTATTATTTCACCAGTCACTTATTCGCTTTCCAATGGCTCCGGTGTCGTAAATTTGGAGGCGATTTCACGATGGGATGATAAACTTAGGTCATATGGGGAAGGATGATGACATATTAGGTGAGAGATTGAAGGGTGTAATTAAAGAAGATAAAATATTAAGGGAGAGATTGAAGGCGATTATTAAGGAATAAACTTTAAACACGAAAAAGGGTAGGGACTGAATTTTGATTAAGAACACACACACACACACACACACAAAACAATGTGTAGAAAGAAAATAATGATTCATCCCGGCCGTGACAGTAACAAACTGAGGATCTGAATTTTGTTTAAATAATTTTCGTTGATTGTCTACAAGATCCTCCGCCGTGTCATTAAAACATCCCTGCTAAAGACATGTAGAGAGGTGTATAATATGTAGGAGGACTACTGGGCCTTGAGAGCAGGCTGTGAAGCCTATGCCCAGAGTCGGACACATAAAAAAAAAAAAAATACACCAGACTCATGAAAACACCCCTGCTACTACTATCACACAAATATGTCATAAAACACCCCTGCTAATACCATCACACCAACATGTCATAAAAACATCCCTGCTAATACCATTACACCAGCCTGTCATAAAAACATCCCTGCTAATACCATTACACCAGCCTGTCATAAAAACACCCCTGCTAATACCATCACACCAGCTTGTCATAAAAACACCCCTGCTAATACCATCACACCAACCTGCCATAAAAACACCCCTTCTAATACCATCACACCAACATGTCATAAAAACACCCCTGCGAATACCATCACATTATTCATGAACGAGACAGCCCTGACGTACTTTAATAAACAGATGGTTCAGTACTTCAAGTCTCATACCTTCTATCCCTCGTAGATTCGTATACAGTAACAACTTATTTAATAATCGCATCCGTGACGCATTAACCATTATGTCCTAATTAACTCACCGTTCTCTCGCATTATGGAATTGTTATTCGACTTCCTTGTTTAATTACCTAGTCAGATTGCTCATTACCTGCTCTTCCTTTCTTTTAGCAATTCCCCGAGTAATAGGTTTTACAGTGAGCCTTGTCTTTTAAAAATTCAGTTTTGATATTTTCTCTTGTGTGCTACAGCGATTTTTTTTTTTTCCTGTCGGTTTTGACCAACCAAGGAGATTACTGGGACAGTGATAGAGGGTGTGGTGGAGGATGGATGGAATATTCTAAGTGCAGTTGGCTTACTGTTGCAGTATTGATTTATAATTACACCCTGAAACACCACTTGTATACAGGATTTTTTCACTTAGTATTCCTTCTGGTGTTTATCATGTATTAATGTGAAGGGGGGTTATTATTTAAAGCACAGCAAATTGACCTGCCATTTACTTTCTTTCTTCTCCCATCCATATACTTTTAATCTCACTTATTCTTCAAAATAAGGCTCTGCGGCAATTCTCTTCTCTTATTTCTGATATAATTTCTTCCAGACCAAACATCCCCCACCCAAACCCACCCTACCCCACCCCACCAACCCACACCCGCCCCACTCCACACCCCACAAATGACGGTCCAGCAGAAGAAAATAACAATGAAAATCCTATTGGGACAACAACAACGGTGTATCCGGCAGCAGGTTACCTGAGTTAACCAATCTGTACTCTGCTTTTGTGCCAGTTGAGGTCGGATGATGTGGCTTTGTGACTGGCTGTGCGTGTGTGTGTGTGTGTGTGTGTGTGTGTGTGTGTGTGTGTGTGTGTGTGTGTGTGTGTGTGTGTGTGTGTGTGTGTGTGAGAGAGAGAGAGAGAGAGAGAGAGCAATTTGCTATGGTGATATGGGTCTTCACTTATTCGGACATTCATTATCCTACTTCCTTAATTCACCTGTTTAAAGTTCCCACCATATTATCTAAATCATCATGTAATACTCTCGTACCTTTTTTCACCCTTACCTCTGCCATTCTCACTCTCACTCACCCTTACCCCTGCCACTCCAACCAACCTTCATCCTCAGCCTCACCCTCATCCTCAACGCACTTGTACCATGGAATTAGTTACTGTTCTCTTGGTTTACTCTTGCCTGAATGTGAACTAAAGGTACATTTCCATCCGTGTGTGTGTGTGTGTGTGTGTGTGTGTGTGTGTGTGTGTGTGTGTGTGTGTGTGTGTGTGTTGGCTACTTTACAGAAAGCTAATGTGAGAATCATGAATGAATAATGTGAATGCTTTCGATCCAAGGAATAAATAGTATAGTTTTAGCAAGTTTGCAGTATGGGATTATCACGGTCATAAAAATAATAACAGTCACTGTCTTTTAGCTGACCTATTTTGATATTTGTTTTAGTATATGACCTTTGAACTCCTGGTTGTCTGGTGGTTAAAGGCAGGTGTAGCGACGGCCTCATCTTTCACACTCTGCGGCGACAGGAGGTGTGTTGATCATTTAATGACACCACAGACTTAAACTTGTCACCTACTTATCAATATTGTGGATAATGGAATAATGTATGACTGTTCTTTATAAATACATGGAATGGTGATCTGCATAACTGTTAGTGTAAGATATGGAAATAATTGATTTTTCTTTTTCTTTTCTTTTCTTTCTTTTTTTTTAAGCAGATGAGCATCGCATGGAGAAAATAATCCATACTCCATATTACAGGTGTTCTCCATAAATAAAAAAGATCTTTAACAGTTGGACTTGAACTGATGTAAACTAAAGTTTCTTGAAATAGACAAAAATTCTGAAACTGCCAATAGACGTGAAAGGTATAAAGAGAGAAGAAAGTTTCAGTGAGAATGAAAAGGAAGACAAATACAGATGTAATGAAGAGAAAGCGACAGAATAAAACAAGCAAAAACATTGGTGAAAAGACGCACAGAAAGATGAGTGGTTGAGGGATAGTTAAATGTAGCAAGGGACCCCATGGCTAAGGCTAAGGTGTGTGTGGTGAGGCAAGGAGTGATCAGTAAGTATTTAGGTCTTGTGGTACCACCATTATGTAGATTCAAGTCCGTATTCTCGTCTGTTAAGGAGGCTCCCTAACACCTCTTCCTACCCGATTTATTTTGCTTATTACACGTTGGTACCCTTTTCCGTGTTATGTAAATCCTTCTAATATCGCTATATTCTGCATATATAATGTACACAAAAATATTAACCTGCCATATCCAAAGATTAATCGCTAAGGAAAAGGCGTTAGGGAGCTTCCTTAACCGACGAGAATACGAGCCATACAGACACTGCCTCATTTATACTCACTTTTTTTTTTTTTTTGTCATCCTTCCTCCCTCTCTTCATTACTTATTCCTTTCATATCTTCTTTCTTACCAAGACATCTTACCGTCCTTCCTTATTCCCTTCTTTCCTTTCTCACTTCCTCCTCAGTCTTTCTCCCTTCCCCCTTCATTCAGTTCTACTGACACTTTTATCCCCCTTCCTTACTCCAATCCTTGCCTCCTCTCTTCCACCTCTTCTTTCTTCTGTCCTTCCATTTATGTGATCTTAGCTTGGATTCTCTGCGGTAAAGGAAGCTCCCTAACATCGCTTCCTTTCTAATTTATTTTTGGATACGACTGGCTAATATAATTTTGTACGTTATTATATACAGTGTGGTGACATTAAAGTAGTTTAAGTAACAAAGAAGAGGACGGCAAGGTGTAATTAGCAAAATAAATAGGTTAGGAAGAGATGATGAATACTGGCCCTTGCTTTGTCTCCGTTCCTTTTCTTCTTCAATCTTTTTCACTTTCCTTCCTATATCTGTCCTTCCTCTTTCTTCCCTTCACATTTTCATCCACACACACCTTCCCCACCCACCTTCTCCTCGCCCCCTCCCACACGTACTGTAATGGTGGCGTTTATCATGAACTTGTTATTATTTTCGTTTTTATTGAATTACGTAGACTTTCCGACATACCCCACATATACTTTAAAAAACAAAGATAATTTATATCAGTGGAATACCCCCTCTTGCTGCCATTCTGATGATGAAAAACTGGGGGAAAATACGAGGAGGGAAAGGGAACGTGTAAGGGAAAGGGGAGGAGACAGTTAGGAGAGAGGAAGCAGAGGGGGAGGACTGGGGAAGATCGGGGGAGAAATGGAACTGTGGAGTGAAAGAGTGGAGGGGAGGGAGGCATAACGGAGAAGGAAGGAAAAGAGTGAGGGAGAGAGGGTTTTTGAGGCATGAAAAAAGTGAGGCAGGGATGATATGTGAGGCAGGAAAACTGTTGACAAGGGGGAAAGTGGTGAGGGACGAATTATTGACTTAGCATGGGAAGAGTGGTGAGGGAAGGAGGACGTGAGGCAAGGAAGAGACTGTGTGATAAGCAAACGGGAGAAACAGGTAGAGAGTGTGTGAGGCAGGAAAGAACAGGCGATAAGGAAAGGAAGGGAGGAAGTAACTATGAGGTAATAAAAGAAGAAGCACAAGGAAAAGCGTGGAATCTAGAGAAAGGATAGAGAGGCAGGGAAAACTAGCAACAGGAAAAAGACCCCCTTCCACCCCCCAACCAAAAAAAATGCAGAAAAATAAAATCTCGAAACAAGGCAATCAAGCGCGAATACATTTTCAAATATGCCACCAGAAGAATACACACATGCCTATCTACCCTCGGTCAGCTTAAGAGAAAAATAAAGTACGATAAAATCATAAAAGGGGTGGTAACGAAGGGAAGCATAGAGGGAGTAAAAGGAGAAATGGTCAGGGAAAGGAAAAAGACAGTGTAAAACTGATATGTGACTGGGGAAAGTTGTACAGTGTTTCTATGGCGATGAGGGGAAGGACACGAATATAGGGAAGCAGGTGTTCGTGTGTGTGTGTGTGTGTGTGTGTGTGTGTGTGTGTGTGTGTGTGTGTGTGTGTGTGTGTGTGTAATACCAGAGCAATTTCTACGATAATAAGATAATAATAATAATAATAATAATAATAATAATAATAATGATAATAATAATCATCATCATCATCATCATCATCATCATCATCATAATAATAATAATAATAATAACAATAATAATAACAATAATAATGGTTATTAAAATGATTGATAATAATAATAATAATAATAATAATAATAATAATAATACTCTATCCGTCCATCCATCAAACTAACTCTACAATGATTGGCGAATATATAGCCCTGCCAGCCAAGTGAAGGATATTATACGTCACCTGACCGTGACGTCTGTGAAGGTGGCGGTGGTGGCTTTGACTGAGGCGAACACTTGCCTGACTGAATCATGCTCTGCAAAGAAGATGATAAATGACGCTTGGTTTGGGGTAAATGTGATAAGAATTTCTGGTTGAGTGATGCTGGGACACACCCACCCACCCACACTAACAATCAGCCTGTCAAGACGAGAAACCTGGGGATAGCATTTTGTTCCCCCATGGCTTTATACAGGCTGCTGCTGCAGCTGCTTCTGCTGCTGATGATGATCATGATCGTGATGATGATGACGATGAGGATTACAATGACCAGTGCTGCAACGTTCGTATATGATAAAAATCAAATCAGTATCACCCTCATCATTATCATCAGAGCTATTGCATTACTATTATTATTATTATTATTATTATTATTCAATTTTCCAAAAGTAAATGAGGTACTGGAAATGTATAACATATACTGTCCAAAGTAATGGGCCAAATTTATTCATTAATCAAGCCTTTGAACATCTCGGGTCCACCCCACACACGTACATCGAGTTTCACATTATTTGCTTAATTTGACTGGGATGCTTCCACAACACTATCTACTTGTATCACGATTTGCATCTATCTAACTCTTTCCTACATTAACTAACAAACAGAGAAAACAGTCATAACCCTCAATTTTTAGAGGGTTACTCATACAGATATTATACTCTTGAATCCTACGGGCAAATTTATTCAGTTAAGAGAGAACTCTACAAAGCTGAAAAGAGACCAAGCAAACTAATACCTCAAATGTAGCAATGAAATAACCTACAATATTTTTAAAATTCTGCCTGCACCAAGCCCCCGCATTATGAAAACTGTGGGGCTTCGAAACGCCTTCCTCCTGACACTCGTGGATGGACGGTGTGTAAGCCAGAGTCAATGTGAGAGAGATAAAATATCAGAAAGAGGATGTACGAGGGCAGGGAAAATATAAATAAGAAAACATAAGTGATGCAAATATGAGAGAATCTGTGAGTACGGGAGAAATCTCAGAGAGGCGAGCATGTAAAAGAACCTGATAATTGATGACAAGTGAGACATTGAAAGCTACAGTAAGAAAATGTGACAAAAAATGTAATACAAACAAAACGTACGAAGTGAAATTGAGGCTTGAAAACCCCTAACAAAAGAAAATGTGAAAGGCGGAGGAAAAAATGAAGACTAAAAAATAATGTGCTGTTCCCCTCCTTTCAGTCAGCTTTTGCATTCATCCAGTTTTGGGACAGTCTTAGGAGGAATGATAACATTATCTTGTTATCTGTACGTCTGTCTTCCTATTTGTTTATTTGTTTGTCTGTAGCTGTTCGTTATTTACCTGACTGTCTATCTGTCTCTGTCTGGTTGCTCGTCTATCCGTGTATTACCTATGTGTCTGTCTGTGCGTTTGTTAGCATATAGGTCCGTCCGTGTACAGTACCTGTTTATCTGCAGTTTTCTTCGTCTGTTAATCTGTATGTCATCATCTATTTTCCTGCTTGTATTTCTGTGTATATTTTCTCCCTTTTCTTTCTGGTCGAGCGAAACTTGTTTGCTAAATTAACCAGGAAGCAAACACAAGGCTCAGTGGGCTCGTCTGGACAGCTTACATACAAAAAAAATACCAGACATCACAATGCAAATACACATGGCGCAAACACACTGGTGTATATATATATATATATATATATATATATATATATATATATATATATATATATATATATATATATATATATATATATATATATATATATATATATATATATATATATATATATACAGTGATGCAAGGCGAACTAAATGTTAAGACTTACCTGAGTGAAAAATAAAACCTGAAGTACGTATATGGTCCAAGGCTACCTTAATGCTCACTTGAATGTATATGTAGTACAGTAATGCATGCAACCCAATGCAACCATTTGTTATTTACAATAGGGTTTATGAATGATAAACCCTTTATATGCGGAGTACACAGAAAAAATGCTACTGGTTGTGATGATATCTGTGATAGAACAGGCACACCTCACACTGGCCTGGTGGATCACTGCTGAGTAGGTCCGTGTTTATGTCCCAGGTGTTGGGTTACTGCTGCTTCCCTCGGCTTTACTGCCGCTATAAACGCTTAATGGCATGAAATTCTCATTGTAATTGTCATGCGGTAACTTCTTTGTCTGGTTTTTTATCCGGGCTGATTAAGTCCTACAATAAATTTTCATCCTCCAATATACACATACATGATTATCCTCTATTAGTCACTCGGATACATATATTAGTTTCTCCTGAGTATCCTTTTCGCTTTTTTTTTTGTGTGTGTTGTTGTTGTTGCTCAAAACTACCAGACACGCAACCATATAAAGAAACATCCTTCGAACCAAGTTTCATGAAGCTATAGGTAAAAGACACTTTTTTTCTTAATACTGTCTAATAAAAACAAATAAATATAATAAAATAAGGAAAAATGTTACAATAATACAAGGTAAATCCACTCCTGACAAATCTTGTCATCAGTAACAACGATACTTTGTTTTTCTTAAAAAAAACTGACAGTAACGCAGATTGCAAAATCTTCAAAATAGTATTTAATCACAGTTTACACCAAAATAATATTCTGTAGCTATTAATGAACTGAAAATACCTACAAAAGAAAGCAGTACATTATACGTCCCTGCAGTAGGCTATTCTGGAACTACTGTGCGCAGAAGTGAGTTAAACAGTAAAATTACAAGGTAATCCTTAGAAACGCAGGGCACTTTAATAGCCGCACCCACCCCCCTGCAGTATTCTAAGAGGAAAGAAATAATTATTTATTGGTTGTGCAACTTCAGTGACATCCATCTGCTCACAGGCCATCCCAATGCAGGTAACTGCTGGTGCCCCACTGTCATGTTACCATAACGGCCATTCCGTCTGTGCCAGTTAGTCTATGTTACTCTGTATGTATATATCTCTGTATGTATGTGTGTATGTATGTATGTATGTATATCACAACCAATAACACGCTCCGCACAAAGCCTGGACCCCATCCTTCAAAACCGTACAGTGACTCAGTAACTGCGAGGGACACACTCTGTATCTGGCCGCCCCTCTGGGTGCAACAAAAATAAACATCGATAACTGCAACATTTGGAACTACAGTTTTGATCAAACAAATGTCACAGGGCTCAAACCAGTCGTATTATTTTGCCTGAGCAAAGAAAGTTATGTAGTACTGTAAAAAATAAAAAGACAACGTAACTATAAAAATCATGTACAAGTGCGACGAGCGGAGATAGCTGTGTATTACTGCAATATACAAGTTGTTATAATATCCCCCCAGAAGTTGTGACTTTGAGCTGCCCATTCTGGTAGTAAGGTAACAGTGGCAGTTTGAAGAAAAAGAACTGGGGAAAAAATCAATGGAAATATATGTATAAAAGAGGGGGGAAACAGGTGAACATGGAACAGGATATATCGCTCTAGCAAAACTAAGACATGGGAGAGAGCAGGAGGAGGAGGAGGAAAGAGAACGGGGAGAGAGAGAAAAGAAAAGGATGGCGGAGAAAACAATGACGGATTAAGAGAAAGGGAGGCAGGAGGAAGTGAGGGGAAAACGGAAGGTAAGACTATGAGCTATGATAAATGAGGATTATTTATATTTCACTTTCCGCTCCTATGTCCCTTGGTGCTCACAAGACTCTGTAATAAGGCAAAGAAGAACTATGTACCGGGGAACATCGGCATTATTGAGAAATAAGGAGCCAAGCAGGTGAAACAAGATGAGCAGTCAATAGGTTATAAGCAACGACTGAGAAGATACGAGGCGAGACAAGGGATAGAGAAGTTAAATGTTTTCTGAAGGTTCCAGAGTGGATATTAACAAAGCAGCGAAGGGAGTCATGGCAATGTAAGAAACTGAACAAGGCGGAAATTGAAATAATGACACACACAAGCGGACACAAGCAAACACGTACACATACTCTGTCTGTTTCTCTCTCTCTCTCTCTCTCTCTCTCTCTCTCTCTCCCTCCCTCCCTCTCTCTCTCTCTCTCTCTCTCTCTCTCTCTCTCTCTCTCTCTCTCTCTCTCTGTAACACAGTACGAGGAAGAAAGAGGGGAAGAGGTATGGAACATGAAATGATAAGAGATGGAAGAGAGATGTTATCTCGGAGAGGAAGAGCACTGCGAATAAAGGAATGGAAACTGTGTGTGTGTGTGTGTGTGTGTGTGTTCTTACCTACCTAATTGTTCTTACCTAATTGTATCTTTACAGGAATGAGTCAAGCTCTTACTGTCCCGTGTCTTAGACCCTATTTATCGTACATATCCTTAAATTTGTGAATTGTTTTGGCACACACTATTTCATTCGGTAGTGCATTCCACTCATCAATTGCTCTGTTTGGGAAACTGAATTTCCTCACGTCTTTATCACCTCTCTTCTCATGCAGTTTTTTGCAGTGTCCTCTTGTTGATGCTTCCCCATATGTTAAGTAATCATTTATGTCTATTTTCTCCTTCCCTGATATGCATTTATATAGCATTATCATGTCACCTCTTTTCCTTCTCTCCTGTAGTGTTTGTAGATTCAGTTTATTTAGTCTTTCTTCGTAGCTTAGATCCCTTAAGCTTGGTATCCATCTTGTAGCGGTCCTTTGAACTTTTTCATTCTTGTCTATGTTATTTCTTGAGGACTCCAGACTACTGATGCATACTCCAGGGTTGGTCTGATGAATGATGTTATTATCCTTCTGAGCATGTCTTCATTTATGTATGTGAATGCTATTCTCATATTTGCAAGCAGTGTATACATGTTCCGTACCTTCTCACTGATGTGGTCAGCCGGAGATAGTCTGTTATTGATAAGCACTCCTAGGTCCTTCTCTCTTTCTGATGTGTATAGGGTTTTATTTCCTAACGTATAATCCCAATCAGGTCTTTTTCCACTTTTACCAAACTTGGTTACATGACACATGTCCACATTGAATTCCATTTGCCATGTATTACTCCATTCATGAAGTTTATTTAATTCTTCTTGTAGCTCTTTACAAGAGTCTGTGTTAGTAATTCTCCTTTGTATTTTTGCATCATCTGCAAACATATTTAGATAGCTTTCATTTCCCGTGTTACTGTTTATATCATATACACTAAAAACGTGATTGGTGCCAGCACTGAACCCTATGGTACTCCACTAGTCACTTCTTTCCATGATGAGTAGTTTCCCCTTAGTACTGTTCTCATTTCTCTTTTTATGAGAAAATCTTGCATCTGGCAAAACAGTTTGCCTCGAATTCCTCCTTGATGGTACAGTTTCCATAAAAGTCACTGGTGTGGTAATGTGTCAAATGCTTCCTTGAAATCTAAATAGATACTGTCCACCCATCCTTCTCTTTCCTGTATTGTGTCTGTTACTCTGTCATAGTAGCTCAACAGATTAGTAACACATGATTTTCCTTTTCTGAAACCAAACTGTCATTCTGTTATCATATTGTGTTCTTCTAGATGATTTACCCAAGCTTTTCTTATAAGCTTTTCTAATACCTTGCATACAACACTGGTCAGTGATACTGGTCGGTAATTGAGTGGATTTTGTCTATTCCTTTTCTTGAATAAGGGGACAATATTTGCTTTCTTCCAAATATCAGGTGGTTTACCTTGACTCAAGGATTTCTTGAAAATTAAAAATAATGGTTTACTTAACTACTTTGCACATTCTCGTAGCACCCAACATGAAATTTCATCAGGACCATTTGCTTTTCTTCTGTCTAATTTTCTTAACTCCTCCTGTATTACTTTTTCTGATATTTGTATATCTGGTAGTATGTGTGGACATGCATGTTCCACATAGTCCCTCTCAAAATTTTTTTCTTCTGTAAAAACTGATTGGAAATTCTTATTTAGTGCTTCACAAATATCTTTCTCTTGTGTATAGGTGATTCCCTCGTCCGTAATGGATTGTATTATATCTTTTACTTTGGTTTTGCTTCTGATGTAGCTGTAAAATAGCTTCGGTTGATCGCTACTTTTATTTATTATATCCTCCTCAAACTGTTTTTGGGCTTCCCTCCTTATTCTTGTAAAATCGTTTCTTGCCTGTTTGTAATTATTATATGCCCTTTCACTATTGTGTCTTCTGTATCTATTCCACAACAAATCTCTTCTTTCTTTTGTTTTTTTACATTCTGTATTGAACCATTTCTGTATTTTCTTATCTGCTTCTTTGTGCTGTGGGATGTACTTCTGGACTCCTATTTCATAAATCAATTATTCAAGTTATACATCACACGTTCTGGTGGTTCAAGTGTTTATATTTTCCGTGTCCTTGGTCGTGTAATTGAATGCTTACATCGCTTAATAACGCGTGTAATGGATGACACGCTCTTGTGGTTCCAGTATTTGGTATATTATTAACGACTGAGGAAAGGAAAATATCGATATCATTACAACCATATATCATCAATACATAGATGGGGTGGTGTTAGGCCATCACAAGAGATTATTTCTAGTTCTATTTCTTATTTTCGTTTGTGAAATAAGTATGGCTTTGTTGCTTAATGATCCGTGTAATGGATGACACGCCCTGAAGCTTGCAGTATCTGGTGTATCATCACCACAATGAATGGAAACTGTACCTCTTTGTGACAAGATAATGCGTCACATGGGAGAAGTTTGGATTTCATTTGATGTTCTTCGTGAAGAGTGTGTGGTTAAGTCGTTGATTAATTCGTGTAACTGAACATACAAACTCCGGTGGGTATAGTTAAATTTTTTCTTTCCTTCACCATGAAGAAGATCTTACCTTCATCCTAAACAAAACAATCTGAAACCTCCACAAGCAAGATATATAAGAGTCCTCTACCCATCCGTCAATTTCCTTATCTCCTTTTCTCCCATTATTTATCTATCTTCATTACCTTCATTAAAATCTTGCTTATCTCTCCCTTGCCTTCACAATACCCTTTCTCCTCGCCTATCTGTGTTGTTCATCTGTGCAGGAGTCAATAAAGATCCATCACAGAGACAGCTAACAGTAAACGGGAGGGGGGAGGGGCAGCACTCTTCTAGAATTTAGTACTTATAAAACATTTCCTTTCTAATAAAGTTCACAGTGCACATGAAGGTTTTAAAGACCCGCCCTTTGTTTATCTTGGCCAGAGCACAGAAGGTATAACTAGCACCGAGCTGCATTATGGCGTAATTATCGTGGTTTACTGACCTGTGTATATCACCACCACATTCCATTATATATCCTGACCCCCTCTCCCCTTCACACACACACACACACACACACACATCTAGAAGAACACAATATGATAACAGAAAGACAGTTTGGTTTCAGAAAGGGATAATCATGTGTTACCAATCTGTTTAGCTACTATGATGGAGTAACAGAAACATTGCAGAAATGAGAAGGATGGGTGGACAGTATCTATTTAGATTTCAAGAAAGCATTTGACAGAGTACCACACCAAAGACTTATATGGAAACTGAACCATCAAGGAGGAATCCATGGCAAACTGTATTATTGGATGCAAGATTTTCTCAAAAAAAGGGAAATGAGAACAGTACGAGTACTAAGGGGAAATTACTCATCATGGAGAGACGTGACTAGCGGAGTTTCACATGGCTCAGTGCTGGCTCCAGTTACGTTTTTAGTGTATATAAATGATATAGACAGTAACACTGGAAATGAAAACTATCTAAACATGTTTGCTGATGATGCAAAAATAAAAAGGAGAATTACTAACACAGACTCATGTAAAGAGCTACAAGAAGAATTAAGTAAACTTCCTGAATGGAGCAATACATGGCAAATGGAATTCAGTGTGGACAAGTGTCATGTAATCAAGTTTGGTAAAAGTGGAAAAAGACCTGATTGGGATTATCAGTTAGGAAGTAAAACCCTACACACATCAGAAAAAGAAAAGGACCTAGGTGTGATTATCAATAACAGACTATCTCTGGCTGACCACATCAGTGAAAAGGTACGGAACATGTATACACTGCTTGCAGATATAAGAATAGCATTCACATACATAAATGAAGATATGCTAAGAAAGATAATAACATCATTCATCAGACCAACCCTAGAGTATGCATCAGTAGTCTGGAGCCCTCATCTCAAAAAACACATAGATAAGATTGAAAAAGTTCATTAACCAGCCCATACCCCACTGACCGGGCTAATGTATGGCCCGGCCTGCGCTGTAGGTGCAGGGAATCTTTAAACAACAACAACAACAGATCAAAGGGCCGCTACAAGATGGGTACAAAGCTTAAGGGATCTAAGCTACGATGAAAGACTAGAAAAACTGAAGGAAAAGAGGACACATGATTACGCTATACAAATGCATATCAGGGAAGGAGAAAGTAGATATAAATGATTACATAACCTATGTGGATGCATCAGCAAGAGGACACTGCAAAAAAACTGCACAAAAAGAGAGGCGATCAAGACACAAGGAAATTTAGTTTCCCAAATAGGGCAGTGGAATGCACTACCGAATGAAATAGTGCGTGCCAAAACAATTCATAAATTCAAGGATATGTACGATAAAAATGGTTTAAGAAACGGGACAGTACGAGCTTGGCTCATTCCTGTAAAGATACAATTAGGTAAGAACAATTAGATAAGAACACACATACAGATGAACAGTACTCACCCACCTATTCACTCTCTCTCATAAACATTTTCTTCTTTCCTGGCTGATCCCATAGGAAGGTTTCTCTTCTCTAATTATCATCAAAAAAGTATATCTTCACTCGCTTACGAGGGATCGGGAGTAAGAAGCAACGAGAGAGAGAGAGAGAGAGAGAGAGAGAGAGAGAGAGAGAGAGAGAGAGAGAGCGGGAAAAGAATTAGGAATGGAGAGGAGGAAAGGGAGAGGTGGTGGAGGAAAAGGAGCAGCACGAGGAGGACGGGATGGTGTTGCAGAACAGAGGAAAAGAACAAACAAAGACACACACACACATTACAAAAGGTCTTTATTTCACATTTGTAGCTGACACGACCGATATACATGTCAATTCAGTATTCATTAAATCGGGAGCAGCCCCTTGAAAAATGCTCCTTTATGCATCTGACCTCTCTCTCTCTCTCTCTCTCTCTCTCTCTCACACACACACACACACACACACACACACACACACACACACACACACACACATTTAGGTTAGCGTCAATTTAGCTGCTCATGTACGGCAGTGAATCAGGTGTTGTTGGTCTGTAATTGGTTAACAGAGAGGGTGGCTTATGCGGTAACAACACCCCCCTCTCTAATTTTTTTGGCAGGGAGTGTGAAATACTGCCTGGTTGATGAGAGGCCAAGGCTGTGATGGTGACAGTATTGTGAAGCAGCCACGGAACACACAACTTTCCCAAACACATGAGAACTTCACATAAAGACAAGGTTTTCACGTTTACATCATAATCATAAAAAAGAGGGGGGGTCGATGAACCGTCACAATACTCTTACAGACTGAAGTTTTTTATAAACACATACAAAAAGTTAAGGGAAACTAATCCAACTGCATATTCACCAGATACACAAACAAGTAAAAAAATCGCAGACAGACTTTTTCTTCACCTGCATACTCACTAAATAACAAATACAAAATTCATCTAGACAAAACCTTTAAACAAACAACACACGTAATCCCCAAGAAATAGCATTTTCATATGTAGGCTAGTAAATTCCCAAATCATGCACAACAGATTTTCCAAAGGCATGATCCCTAAACAGACATTAATATTTTAGTCATACAACAGAAGTATCGAATCCCAAATTACTACTGGCGCAGTAGGTGCCTGGAGCTAGGCTCCTATAAATGAAAACACACACACACACACACACACACACACAACTGTCGTTATACGGTTATCATTGTATCCTCTTTCACTTTTCTATGTATGTTGTGTGTTAAATCTTTGTATACTGTGTCGGCGAGGGGAACTACGATAAACTGTGTGGACCATGTTATTTGTCGCAGCCACCACGTCTCCGGGTCCGTTCCTTGCCCTGACAATAGTTTTTTTGTGAGAAAAGTCCAAATATAAAACTCCTGGATGGGCATAAAACTTGTCAAATTACTCCAGACTAGAAAATACATAAAAACTGATGAAACCTGCGACATAGGACAGGAAAGTACGAAGTACGTTTTCTGTGAAAGAGGATTGGGAAGCAAGCAAAAGTATGTGGGCCATCACGCTGCCATTGCGGTGGTGGAGAGAGAGAGCGAGAGAGAGAGAGAGAGAGAGAGAGAGAGAGAGAGAGAGAGAGAAGCACCGTTCAGTTCTCAGATACTTTAATGGCTATGCTTATTCAGTACTAAAATAACATTGTGTTCACTGTGTTATCCGGATCCGACCGAGGCTGTCCCTTTTGCCTTACCAGTCGTATGAGGATTGGGTTGGGATGTACTGAGGGATGTGACCTGCTGTGGTGCAGCATAACTTATATGAAACTCATTTCTGTCATACAGGATGAATGGAAAAGACCTTAGTTGTGTTTCAGGCATGTTAGTGATGTAAGGCAGAGAGTTTGGCTTAATAAATAAACCTTTCATTGCTTAGGAAATGATGAAATGTATTTGTTAAAGTTAAAAGCTTCAACATAAGGCTGTTATCTCTGTAGTTCTCATTAACTATAGCTTATTTGATCTTGTCTATGAAGTGAATAGTTTTATGCTTTTGAAAGCTGACAGCTGATTGGTTGTCCGAATAGGCTACATTCATTAGAAACGATGTATTTTTTTATTATATGGGTTACAGTAACCTTTTCTGACGATGAGACTGCTCAAATAAACTATATTTAACGCTATTTCCATATGACAACAAAAAAAGGGGCCTTACAGTGTCTATCAAATGGCCTTGAAACACGTGTAATTTTCATTCTTCTGCCAAATCAACATTTTTGGACCAAGTTTTACGAGATGATTGATTTTCTTCCCATGTTAAGGCATATTAACCCTGTGAGATTTTCAGCCCTATGCCAATTGTGTCTGTGCCAGATTCAGCCGGGTGCTCACGGCGTGAGCTGTCGTGCAGCGTTATTTGTACTTAATCGGCCACTGTACACTACCTTTTTATGGTAGACTAATGAATCTGCTACTCTTCGAAAGCTGAATAATTGCTCTTTATCGCAGTATGATTGAAAAAGGTAAATACATTAGCTAAAAGGCTAATAGCATGAGCAGAATTTAGCTGAAAAGGAAAAATCACACACCCTTATGTAGAAAAGTTTCTGTAAAAAAAAAAAAAGTATTAGAGTTACATAAAATTCGATAGCACCATTTCATTCTACAGTAAATTCCCTTTCTATTGATATATAGGTTATGGCAATTTACGTTAGTTTTCACAGAGACAAGCAAGAGCTCTCACTATGATGCTGGGAAATATCCATGCAGGTAATACAGATATTATTCATAGTAAAAACCTATTTATTATGCATATCTATCTGATGCACTAGTCACTGTAATAAGAAATAGCTGGAAAAGGGTAAAAAGGATAGTGTATATGGAACAAGGCCGGATAGGAGATGGAAAACACGCAAAAAAAAATATATACCTGTATATTGCTTCATATGACTCGAATTTGAGTCATCAGAATTTCAACGGTTGGATTTATGATGACGCGAAATAGTGTTGTTGGAATCTCAAAGGGTTAAGATAAATTATACGTCATTACTGGGACATTATGTTGATTTGGCAAGAGAATGAAAATTTCATGTGTATCCAAGTCATCAGTTAGACTTTGTTAGGCCTCACTTAAAAAATAATTACTCTAAGCAAATAATGATACAACAATATAATCAGAAACGTTACTGTACCCCTAATAACAAAATTTATTAAAATTACATCGTTACTAATAAATGCATTCGGACAACCGATCAGCTGTCAGCTTTCAAAAGCTTAGGGATCTCTTCTCAGATGAGATCAGTGGGGCTTTAGTAGCGTACATACGATATTTAGCAAAAAGTGCTGGTGAAGGTAAGTGGATTTTCATAGAATCTTTCTCTCTCTCACCACCTGCCTGACTTCAGGTGCTGCCTCGTACATAAACAAAAGGATTATATTCTCATCTATGTTGGGACTGTTGACGAGAACAGATCAAGGAAAGAGGTAGACCTATTGCTTGTATGTGGAATACGACTACGTTTGACTTAATTTTACTTAACCCGCCGCGTGCCAGTGCCATTTTAAAATGGTCTGACATAATTCCGCGGCCAGTGTCAGTGCCATTTTAAAACGGTTTAAAATAAATAACTTCACTGTGACCGCATTTTTTAAGATTCGTGGGTAAAAATTGGCAGGCATGTAAGGTAACTGTTCCTCTACCATCTCCCAGGCTGTCAACGCCATACACGCACTCGCTCCCCCCCCTCATGCTCGCTCTGCGTCACCCTGCCTGTGTGCCTCACTCAGTGCTGTACATAGTGAAGGCAATTTGTAAATATTTTCATATAAGTGTAAGTTGTAAATATTTTCTTGTAACTGTAAGGACTATATAGTGAAGTCAAGTTGTAAATACCTCCTTGTAAGTGCCAGGACTGTACGTAATGAAGTCAGGTTGTACCTATCTTCAAGTAAATGTAAGATAATGCATTCACAGAGAGAAAGACATGCAAATTGTGATAGATGCTGAAGTAACAAGTAATCAGAAAAGTGTACTAACATTGCAATACCTTCCCAGCATAAATATTTGAGTATACCTTATATAGAAAACGGCTTTCTCTCACCTACGTGGTGAGCGTGAGAGGGCGGCTATACCTGTACACGAGTATGCAGGACACAATAAAACTCATTTCCGAGCCTCGGTGAGCATTTTAATGATGAAATTCATTGTTTCCACGTCAAAATCTATCATTTTAGCCCCCCCCCCAAAAAAAAAGTCGAGAAATGACTGGCACTGGGGTGACCCATAGGGCTAAAGCACATACACACACACACACACACACACACACACACACACACACATATACAATGATAGCATTTGCAACAAACAGTTATTTTAACAAAGTGAATGTGTTAATGGTGTGTGAATATGCATTCAGTACTTTGGATGTGCATATAAAGGCACGTCCACACGTGTGCTCAAACAAGTGTTGGCAACATGTCAGCAACACAGTAATGACCACGCTACAAACATGTTGGGACCAGCAGCGTCCAGATGATGTTGGCAACATAATGATGAAGTCTCAGCTGCATGGTATTGACACACTTATCCCATCGCCTCTGCTGCCAGTGTTCAAAGCTGCACTGAAACATGTTTGCATACAACTGTCCAAATACTGCTGCAAACATGTTCCAGAACATCTTGCCAGCTGTGTTGCCAACATATGTTCGAGTACTCATGTGGACGTGTAGTTATGAAAGTACACAGATAAATTACAACACAGTGCTTCTTTACTGGTAAGTGCAAATGATATGTGTGATGACTGTGTATGATTTGCGGCTTGACTATGATTGCTCTTATAATCACCATGGCAACTCTCACAGTCACAGTGACAATGACACATAAGCAATACCTTACACATCAATATTCATTACATAGCTCAGTCACCATGACAACCATATATAAACAATATTGTACCTCACAATCACCATAGCAACCACGCATAAACAATACTGCACACATAAATATTCATTACAACCCTCACGATCACCATAGCGACCACGTATAAACAATACCTCACACATAATGTTAATTACATTTCTGATATTACCTGGGCTGGAGATTAAATGACACACTCAAAGTGTTTTTCCTGGCATATTTCTGCTGCCAAGAAATTATTCGTAGTCACAGATACTTTCCCATAATTATGGGAACCAGGTTACTTGGTCTTTTTATGCAGGTTATTAACACTGGATAAATTCTGTGTTATAGAGGTTGGCCGTGTTGATTAAATTATATTTGCGGTGGTATGTGAGTGGGTGGGTTTATTACGGTTGGAGTTATTGCTTGTCAGTCCGTTGATAGTTTGTTAAGGGATCTCTCTCTCTCTCTCTCTCTCTCTCTCTCTCTCTCTCTCAGTACCTGGCCAGTCTCCACATTTTGAACTTAAACTCCTGAATATATGAGAGGAAATTATTAGCCCAAATAATATTAAGATAGATAGATTATTGTTTAATCATTGTTTGGCCATGTGGAGAGGATGGAGAGTGAGAGTCTCACGAGGAGAGTGTATGTGAGTGATGTGGAAAGGAGGAGAGGGAGGGGGAGCCCAAGGATGAGATGGAGGGATGGAGTGGAGAGGTATATGAGAGAGAGGGGTGTGTGTGCTGGGAGCAGGGCAGTGAAATTGCGGGGGACAGGACGACATGGAGGAGATTTGTTTGTGGCCACCCCTAACGGGATTAAGGCGTCTGGCAGTAGATAGATAGATTATTGTTTGATCATTGTAAATCCCTGTGTTGAACTTTATGAGCAGGATAATAATGGTGTGTGTGTGTGTGTGTGTGTGTGTGTGTGTGTGTGTGTGTGTGTGTGTTGTTACGGAACAGAGAAAGATAATGTACACTTTAAGTGAGAATACGAAGAGTCACTACTGTCCCGTAAAGTTCCAGGTTCAAAACAAAAGAGTTAGGTAAAATTACAAGTTAAAGTTTAATGCTTAAATTAACAACAAAACATTCAGGACTCATAAAGATAATGTAATGGCAAATAAACAGGTTAAATATATGGTTAACTGCAATAGCCTCTATTAACACGAAATTAGCAAGAGTAAATTTATCTAAGTCAGCCCTGATGAAATGAGATACCAGATAATACTCAGTGAATGCCAGATAAATAATTACAGATACAAACTATTATCAAAAATGACTGACATAAAGATCCATACATGAATTACAAAAACTTCACTAAGCCTACAAATTAAACTTATGCTATACAGTACAAGAAAAAATGCAACAACAGTTATACTCAAATTACACACAGCTGCTAAATGGTTGGAGACTTCTTGAGCACTCACAATAATAATATCTGTACAGGGGAGGACAGAGATGTGAACGAAATGAGGAGCAGATCTAAGTGGCAATGATGCAGAGACTGAGCTCATTATATAGGGGCCAGGAGAGCTTGATACAACTTGTAATGAGGACGCGCAAATGAAGCCATGGGGACAAAGAGATGACAATCCCGCAAAGTATAACAGAGATGTCGACTTACTCTACTATAACGGTAGAAGGGGGGGACTGAGGCAGAACACGCTCGTGATCAAACATGCAGCAACTGTGCGTTAAAATTACACAAAGGATGATGAAATCATAGGCTATGTAACAATGTGTAAACATCCACTCTCTTCCCCTTCATTTCTCCCTCTTCCTTCCTCTTACACTATAGATCTTTTCCACGTAACGTCACGGGTCACGTGACTTTTGTTTACGACGCCCTATTGGACGGCAAATTGTCGTAGGTCTAGAGAGAGAGAACTGCAGATTCCACAGTGGTATTCCACTGTTGTGCCTTCGGTTGTAAGACATGGCAGAAAAGTGGACGTGGGGTAAACTGCCGGTTTCCAGCCAATGAGGAAAGGTAACATAAGTGAATTTGCTGCCATGAAGAGGGAGAATTGGCAGCCGACGGCCTACACCCGACTCTGTACAAGGCATTCCATATCATGTGAGCCACCCTCACCCCCTTCAACCCCACCCCCATCCCTCACCGACACCCAACCACTTCACACACCCCCACCAACCTCCCACTGCCACCCCAACTCCCCCACCGCCACCCCGACCCCATCCACCCCCACCCCCATCCCACCACCGTCCCCCACCACCCCTCACTCCCACCCGCCAACAACCCCCTAGCCCCCACTTTCGAACCCCCCAACACCCCATGTCCCCCAACTCCCCTCCACAAGCCCCCCAGCCCCCACAATACCCCCCAACCATCCAACCCTCTTCCCCTCCACCTCTACCCATCCTACCCTTTACCATCCCTCCCCAACCCTCCCCCACACCCTCACCTCCCACACTCCCCACACCCCCACCCTCCAAACCAACCCTAATCCCACCCCCCACCTCCATCCCCCTGGCCATTCAAACACCCCACCCTCCCTCCACCTCCTTCCCTCATTCCCACGCCCCCACCCTCCACTCATTCATCAACTACTCGATTCCCAGTCTGTGTATACAATCCCTCACCCCTTGGTCCCATGTTAATACTTAACTGATCACCAAGATGATTTACAACTACTGTACTGTACGTCAATTCCAGCGAGATATTTTACACATACTTACCTAGAGGGATGCCCCGATGACCTTTCACAGGGTGTTCACCAAACAGTGATAGAGATAGCCATATCTGAGATCTGGTTTCAGTGTCTCGTACTTGAAACGGGTGAATTTCTCCCTATATATGGTGTAAGCATCCAGCCTCAAACACTATCTTGTTCCTGTACAGACCTTGGTGGCGTTGATCCGGATTCCTGCATATATCGGACAGTTCAAAATCTGACAGCCCTGTCTGGACAGCCGTTACTGTAGGGAGTTTGCCCTCCAATATGGAGTCGTAAACAATACTACATGATTTCTGTGATGTCGCTGGAAAAGGTCTATTCCATTTTATCCAGCACTTATTCACTTCTCTCCTTAATACATCACTCCTTACTGCCTTTTCTACCTCTCTATACAGTAATTCCCATTCTTTGCACTGAGCTCACCTTCATCATCATCACTTATCATCATCACCACCATCATTATCAGCAGCAGCAGCATCACTTACATTCCTCCATGCCTCACCTCCACACCCGTCTCTTATCTGGCAGAATCTCACACCATCTTCCTCAATACATCCTGATACTTTGGATAATAAATTGTAAAACTTGGCCCGTAACTCAGGCTACTCACACCAGCGACACAGCCTCATCACTCACACACGTAGGCGGACACGGTGCATGGTCTGACCTCACCCACGCCCCGTGATAGGTTGTGTGACGGGAGGAATGGGTGTGGGTGTGGCTGAAGGCGTGGGTGTGGGTGTGGGTGTTCAGTAGGTGTGTGCCTGGGTGTCATGTGGGTGTGGCTATGAATGTGGGAGTGCCTGTTGGTGTGTAAGAAGGTGTGGTGTGGGTGGTGTGGGTGTGGGCGTAGTGTAAGTAATGGAGGTGAGGATAGTATGTGAAGATTAAAAAATTACATGTAGTGAGTTTTCCTTTGGACCTGCTGACCAGATCAGCTGTGAATGAAATATGCTGTTCAGGATAATCTCAAAGTACCGGTAATGTGGTTTAGCAGGTGCACTGAAATTCAAATGCTACCAAAATTAGCGACAACAACAAATAACAACAACAATAACAACAACAACAACAATAATAATAATAATGAATAACAATAATAATAACAATAATAATAAAATGAATAACTAGCAATACTCAACAAAACACCCAACAGCACACTCACCAGCGAAACACTAATTAAAAGAGGCAAAAAGTAAACTTACCTGACCATGGGCTGTGTGTCTTCCCAGGCGCCTGTCCCACGTCTCTGATAATGGCCAGAAAAATACAAATTAACTGGTTTTAGTTGTTATTCTAATTTCCCCTCCCCCTCCCCTCTTTCTCCCTCTGACCATCCCATTCTCATACACTCTCGTGGTCACTCTCTCACCCTCCTCTTCCAATTTCCATATCTCACTGTCAGATTGGATAAGCCGGGAACCAAAAGATATAGTGAGTATTTTTATTCTAAAGTAATGAGGTTTCAGGAGGGAAATTTCAATGACTGAATGCAATGTTGCCTGAAATTTGTCCATAAACTTTACAAAGTATTATGAAGTAATCTTTAATACCATTTCTCATGCATGTAACAGAACATATAACATTTGCAGGAGAAAACGTTATTACTGAAAGACATTAAGGAAAGTAAAATTCAAAAGGCGTAAATAATGGTTATATATTTGTTAGTTTGTTGCTGCGTCAAGCTGCCACGTTGTGGATAATTCCAGGGATAAGAAACGTCCTCCTCCTGACAACACCCGAGGGAAGACCGTGTGTGAGCTGGAGCCATTGTGAGAGGGAGAAAATGTGAAAAGGGGAGGATGTTCAAAAAAATGAGAGAGGGAGAGAAAACGTGAGGAAGAGATGTGAGTGACGTGAAACTGTAAGGAAATAGGATACGATGAGTTTTACAAAATGTGAGAAGATTTGTGAACGAACAGGAAATGTGGGAAAGAAGAGAAGAGAGAAGAACCGGAGATAATCTGACAAGTGCAAAATAAAAAAAATGTGTGAAAGATCTATGAGCGTCGGGAAAATGCAAGAAAAAAAGAGGATATGAGAGTTTTGCAAAAGGTGTGAGAATATGTGAGTGAGAGAGAAATGTGGGAAACGAAAAAACCTGAAAAATTCTGATAAGTTCAAAACTTCGAATTAAGAAAACATAGCCTACAACATTGTCTTTTGTATGGAATGCCTTATAAAATAAAATGTGTAAACTGCAAGTAAGGTTTGAAAAGCAGAAAAAAGTGTAACTGTAAGAACATATATGTGGCAATATTGTAGACAGAGATGAAAAATGAAAACTAATTAATAATGAAACGTCAAGGACTCGGGCCCAGAGCTGTCAGTTCAAAGCATGACTCGGTATCCCTCCGCCAAGCCTTATGCGCGGATTCGCCGTGCAACCTCCTGTGACAGGGCTCACTGAGTGTTGAAATGAGACAAAAGATAAACTAACTCTACCCAATATGACCTTGACCTTTGGCCCCTTGACTTAGCTGAACTAATCAGTTCATCATTACTTCACATTAAATCCCTGACAAAAGTTTGGTCAAAATCTGTCGAGAGATTTAGGTGACATCACGCCTACACATATATTACTCTGACCTTGCTGACCTAATCACTTCATGGTCCCTTCATACTGTATCACTGACATAAGTGTGGTTCAAAGCCGTCAAGAGGTTCAGGAAATATCACGCCCACACCCATATAACCTTGACCTTTGACCTCATAATCTTGCTGACCTAATAAGGTCATTGTCCTTTCATATTGTATCGCTTCCAAAAATTTGATCGAAATTCATCGAGGCGTTCAGAATATATCCCTCACATGCCCACATGACCTTGACCTTAAATCCCTTGACCTTCCTGACCCAATCAGTTCATCGTCCTTTCATACTGTGCCACTGACAAAAGCTTGGTCAAAATCCGTCGAGGAGTTCAGGAGATTGCGCTCCCACCCATACGACCTTGGCCTTTGACCCCAAGACCATGCTGACCTATTCAGTCCATTGCCCTTTCATACTGTATCACTGACAAAGTTTGGTCGAAATCCAAAGACGGATTCAGGAGATATTGTGCCTCCATGGACAATGAAAGTCGACCCTATATGACCTTGATCTTGATCACTTGACCTTGTTGACCTAATCAGTTCATCATCCCCTCATACTGTATCACTGACAAAAGTTTGGTGGAAATCTGTTGATGGGTTCGGGAGATATCGCACCCACAATAATGGTACGGATGCATGGGCACATGCATGCACGAACGCACAGACAGACGGACAAACCAATTACTTAATGCCTTCTTCACCAAAGATGGGTGGAAGCATAATGAAAGGAGTGCGAGTGAAAAAGTATGAGGAACTGACGAATGTTCAAAAAATGTGAAAAATGAGATCAAGAAATGAGATACTGTGAAAATGACTAAAATTCTAAAATTGTTGAAGCAAACTTCAAAAACTTCAAAATTTCTGATGATAATGACACATTCCAGATTACAATTAAAAAAAAAAAATCCATATTTGTACATTCGATATAGTGTGCAGTCAGAATACAGTCATATCATGGGTAGTTGTCTCGATAGCGTGGTCGTAGGTACTTGTAGGAAGATGGAGAAGTCGATTGTGAATCAAGCTCAGCCAGAATAAAGTCGTGAGACGTAGTATCAACGAGGTGAGTTACAGCACTCTTGGGTTACGGAGTTTTATTAGACACTTATATCAATGGTGACTTACAGCGTAAAGGAGTGTGACGGCTAATGACCCTGGTGTCGGGCCTTCTCTCCAGCCCCTCTCTCCCCTTTCTGATCTCTCTTTCTCACTCTAACTGACCCTCATGTTAACGGGCCTTCTCTCCAACTCCTGATCTGAAGGGAGTCTCTCCGACATTATATACAGCTTGGAGAGGATATGTGTGTATGATGTAATGTCTAGTGGATTTCCATTCATGTGGACTAACCGACTAGGGCTGGTTACTCCACGTGTTTGAATACGCCATGAAATTCTTGGTCGTCTGGACTACAAAGAGATTGAGATACATCATATGTTCAGAATTCTTGATGGTCTGGGACAACAAGATTGTGGATATACATTATGTGGATTGACATTCCTAGTGAGAAACTGTGTATGTCACCAGCATACACTACTTCCTGTACAGTACATTGTGTTATGAGATATACTGTATACTAGTGCCTAAATAATATGTACTGTACAGTTGGTAATACATTTTGATCTTTAATTTTCAATATATCTAATGCTGATAATTAGCGTTTTTCGCATTTTGAGCAGCATTTTGGTGGAAGGTCCAAAAATCGTGAAAAAGTGTCAGGAATATTGATTTTTCATAACTGTTATGAAATCTTTAAAGGCAGACACTTTAAGGATTCTGAAATCTATCTATCTATCTATTGCCAGACGCCATCACCCCGCCAATACTTCTATCACTGTAGACCTAATACGGGACTTTTGGTGTGATTCAATATTTTTTACGGATTTTGACCAGTGACCTTGATAACAAAGTCAGTGCCATTCATACTATGCAAATGTTCACTCACGACCCACTAAATTTCCACTGAGTTTGATCAAAATCGGCCAAATGCTTTCCAATTTGGGACTTTGAGGCATGAAGCGGCCGCTTTGATTTTCCTCAGCATCTCAGAAAAAGTATCTGTTGTATTTCAGTATCAATACCCAGGTGAACTAGTATATGTTGACGACTGCCTACTGGAACATGTGCAAAGTAATTGATTCAGTAGGTTTTGCTGCGCAGGAGAGCAAAAATTGAAAAATAACATAGAGGGAGCTAGGGCTAGGAAAAAAAAAAAGTTGTGCCGGAAGAAGCCTGCAACTAAGATACATCACTCCTGAAAATATGAAGTTTCTATCTTGAACAATCTTGGTATGCAAGCCTTCTAGATCTTCCTCCTTCCCCTTTAAATAAAATGATATAATTATCTATCTATTACCAGACTCGTTAATCCCGTACGGGGTGGCCAAAAACAAATCGCCTCCACCTCGCCCTGTGCCCCGCCATTTCACTGCCCTGCTCCCAACTCACGCCCCCCTCTCTCATATACCTCTCCACTCCATCCCTCCATCTCATCCTAGGCCTCCCCCTTCCTCTCCCCCCCTCCACCTCACTCACATACACTCTCCTCTAAAATATCAATAAGAAATCCACAGAATGTGGAGTTCTTAATATAAGACGGTGAGAATCTATGAGAAAAATTTTTTAACAACTGAGATCAAGAAATAAGAAAACGTGGAAATGATAAAAACGCAATGAGAACATAAAAAAAAAAAAGTTGGAATGAAATCATAAAAACAAGAGGGACAGACGTAAGATACCGGCGCGTAAAAAATTGCAAAACCTAAAGTATGAAGTTAGAAAATGAAAAAAAAAAGCAAGAAAAGAATGATCGAACAAAGAAATGGAAAAGAAAAATGTGGGAAAATAATAAACTGTTAACTCTTAGGCATGAACATACTTGGCACGGGCAAATTCTAGATAACAACATCCTAACCATCCCAACATCAGAGGCACAATGTGTGAGCCAAAAGAAAGTGCTGGATGCAAGTACAGTGCCGAGATGGAGGACGACCAGGTCTAATTTTTTACACATGACGCAGCGACTCAATACTCCCTTGATGTCATGGCTGGCAGGGGAGTACACACACACACACACACACACACACACACACACCGCGCACGAACTTTCACGGATTCAAGGCATACACAAGTGAGATGGAAGAATATCCTTTAGAAGTCGGAAACGTCTTTAAAAACACAAGTACGGAAGCTTAAAGAGATATGATGAAAACAAAACGTGTTCAGAATATTGACTGACTTACTAAACAAATAAAAAAATGAAAGAGAACGAGAGACGAGAATTGGGGGGGGGGGAGGGCTGAATCAGAAAACTGATACAGATCACCTAGGCGGGACGGGTTTGTGGTTATTTTGGTGGTTGAAAAGATGGCAATGTACATAAGAATGATACAACTAAATAATTTGGAATGATACGAGGTTATATATGCGGAAAATGATGACGATGCAATATCACCTTTAACGTAACACATGATCAGTGGCCACCTGATTGTGACCCAAGTGATCTGACCCCGTCATGTTGATCATCACTTACACTGCACCCGACAAAGACGACCACTGACGGAGAGCTGGCTCGATGTGTCTTATGCCTGGTGCTGACATTGGTGGTGGGAATGAGGACTGGTGGGAGAAGGGGTGGGCAAGGTTGGTGGGGGTGAGGCCTGGTGCAGATAATGGTGGGAGTGGGGACTGTTGGGGGAGGTGGAGGGGATGGTTGGTGGGGGTGAGGCCTGTTATAGATAATGGTGGTGGGAGTGAAGACTGTTGGGGGAGGAGAAGGTCAATGTTAGTGGTGGTGGGGAATGGTACAGATAATGGTACACTGAGAGTGCAGCCTGCTTTGATACTGGCCGGTGCGGTGAGGACTGGTAGAGTTAGTGTTAATGAGAGTAAAGACGCTGATGATAATGATGATGATGATGATTATGATGATGCTTGTTCACCTAAAAGTCTGTCTCCTCATTCATATGTCATGGTTACTGTTCTTCCATTCCACTGTAAGTGTGTCTATCTCACCAATTATTTCTGATTCACCCGTTTATCTTTTCACGTCTTTCCCTGTTACCTACCTCCCTTATAGTATGTTTATTTCCCATCTATACTTACTTCTTTTCTCTCAACTTCTCCTTTCCAGTTCCTCTCTCATCACCACTCACCTTCCCCTCTCCCCAGTTCACCACTCTCACCTTCCTTTCCTTTCCCACTTTTTCCCCATTTCCCTTCCTCTTCCTAACTCATTGCTCTTTTTCCTTCCACTCCCTCCATTGCCCTTGTACCTCCTCATCTCCTTTCTTTTCCATTTTCTATTTCGTCCCCGTTCCTCATTTTTCCCTTCCCGATGCCTCCCAACTTTATTCCATATACTTTTACCTCTCCTCCCCCTTCCTTCCATTTCCTTGCCTCTCTCCTCTTTCGTGCCCCCTTACCGTTCACCATCTATCCTCCTCCTCAGTTGTCCTTCCCTCCCCCCCCTCCTCAAGGCCTCATTCCGTATGCCACCATTCTCATATCTTACCTTCCTCTTTCCTTTCTTTTTCCATTCCTATTTCCCATTCCTCCTCTTCTTCCCCTCTTCACGTCTTCTTCAAGGCTCACATAAATTCGTGGACTGCAGCCTCACCGCTTCAGATAAACCTTGTTATAACCACTCGCCATTTCTGGCAAATATTTTCTTTTGTGTTCCATTCTCATTATTTCAGTCTCACCCTCTTTCTAGTTTTCATTATTTTTTCTGACTATTTCACGCTCGTATTTCTGGCAGGTTGCCACCATCGTTCTTGCATGTGTAGTCTGATAGTGGCTATTTCCTCCCAACAATCACTTTGAGCTATTGCTGGCTATATCTGTCTTACATTCATTTTCAACTATTGATGTTGCCACCGAATTCGGACTGCTAACAACAAATATATTCACTGTAGTGAAAACATTCCCCGGAATAAGGTTACCAACGCACCAGCTGGTTTTCACTCTTACAGCCACATTACACCACTGCCACCTTTACTAACACTTTTACAGTCACTGACATTCACAATGAGAATTACAGTCATGTAAATGCCCTATCTATTATGCGGTTACATCTTTATTATTATCTATTGCAAACAGCATTTTTATCCATACAGTGACCGTCTTTCGTCATTAATACTATTAGAACAAGTGGTGCCAGGCACAACAAACCTCGCCCAACAGCAGTTATATTATTGCTGTTAAACTTTGGTTCGTGTTTGCTACTTAGTGTCAGTGCACAAAAAAGTCTAAGGTAAAGGAGCAAATGTCTTCAAGTTACGCCCTCTGAAAATTCGTGATCTTGCATTTGACCTTTCAAGATCACTCAAGGTCAAAGGTCATCCTGCCAAATGAAAGCCCATATGAGACTTCCTATAGCTTGGTAACAGTAAATATATCTATCTTCAACGAGTTTCGAGTTATAGCCGCCTGAATATCCATGACCTTGAGTTTGACCTTTCAAGGTCACTTACGGTCAAAGGTCAAGGTACCATAAAACCCATATGGGATTTCCTACATGTTGATAATAGTAAATAATTATCTTCAACAAGTTTTAATATATAGCCCCTTGAATATCCGTGATTTTGAGCTTCTCCATTCAAGGTCATTTAAGGTCAAATATCTTTGTGCCAAATGAAAGCACATATTACGAGTTCCTGTATGTTCATAATAGTAATTATCTCTATCTTCAACTGTTTTCGAGTTATAGCTCTCTGAATATCCGTGACCTTGATTATGACCTTTCAGAGTCATTTGCTTACCTCCAGAATTTAATCACTTTCTTTGGGAACCAGTGCCCACATATCCTGAAAAGTTCATTTTCTCCATAATGTGGCTAACAAGCAAAGAAACAAATAAACACTTTGCCTTCCTCACACGGCCCATCACACTCTCTGCACCCCCTCCTAAGTCACCGAATGACTAGTACTATAATTAGCTAAACCTCACATCCCTCTAGCCCCATCACAGCACACTTTTAGGCTGCTGCACTCCACAAACACTTTTCTTACAGACTTTACATAAAGAGTGATTGATGGTATCAATTCAGCTAGGCCACCACAGAGAACACTCCTAGTCACACTACTGCAGACATTAGCAAAGCTTTTGATGCCATCCCTCATCATAACCTCACAAACTGAATATTCAACACAAACATGCACAATAACAAAATTAGATGGCTGGCAAACTACTTAGCAGGCAGATGTGCACATGTAACATTTCCTGGTCAGTCATCGAACATCAGAAACTTCACAAACGGCGTCCCTCGCGGATCTGTTTTGACCCCTACACTCTTTAATCTGTACCCTACATGCACTACATACCCACACCCCACACACCAAAGATACACATATCTTCCTATGCAGATGACGTAACACTTACATGTACACATCAAAATGCAAACACAGCCGGGCACATCCTTCGACCTTACTTCAACACACTACATGAATGGATCAGTACTAACAGACTCAATATAGCCCCAGCAAAATCTACAGTGGCCCTTCTAACAAACTGCACAGTAGAACATAGCCACATTCCACACCTCACAATAAACAACACACACACACACACACACACACACACACACACACACACACACACACACACACACACACACACACACACACACACACACACACACACACACAGACACGCACGCGCGCGCGCTCGCGCAAGTCCTTGGTGTAACATACATCAGTGTCATTTAAACAACACATCACAAACATTTAAAGTAAATTAACACCAAGACAACTCCCTAAGGTCACTTGCCTATACAACATTCAGACACAAAGAAGAAAGTACCACCACAGTATACAAACAATATATACGTTCAGTGATTAAATATGCATGCCCTGCTTGGGCTTGTAACCTCACTATAACACACTACAACACCCTACACACCATAGAGAACAAGGCCCTCAAAATAATCACAGGCTGCACAGCTACTACACCCACAGACCACCTACAGTCCTGCACCAAGAAACCAAAGCCCTCAAAATGAAGGATCATCTAGACATGAGAGGAACACACTCTTGCCACAGTCTCCACAAACCCACAGCATCCACTACACTACATGGCAGCACATCCACACACACCAAGGAACATCAAAACAACACTCAACACACGGTACCATATATAAACACTGTCACCTCTCCCCCCTCGCCTGCCTCAAACCAGCTTCCAGAAGCATATCCATGCTCAAATCACATACCGCTCTATTCATTCACTCACTGACAACACACAGCTGCCTCAATACTAACAAGGCATATGGGCCTCATGGAGTCCCTCCTGTTGTCTCAAGAACTGTGCTTCTGTGCTTACACCCTGCCTGGGCAAACTCTTTCGCCTTTGTCTGTCAACTTGTACCTTTCCTTCTTGCTGGAAGTTTGCTCTCATTCAGCCAGTCCCAAAGAAGGGTGACCATTCCCTACCCTCTAACTATCGTCCAATTGTTTTAACATCCTGTATCTCAAAAGTTTTCCAGTCTATTCTCAATAGAAAAATTTTAAAACATCTTTCCTATTACAACCTTCTTTCCGATCTCGTCAGGGACGCTCCACAGGCGATCTTCTCACCTACCTTTCAGACTCCTGGTCATCCTCCTTTCGGGACTTTGGCGAAAGTTTCGCCATTGCACTTGACATCTCAAAGGCTTTCGATCGAGTCTGGCATAAATCTTTAATTTCCAAACTGCCCTCTTACTGTTTCTATCCTTCTATCTGTACCTTCATCTCTAGCTTCCTTTCTGGTCGTTCTATAGCCGCTGTTGTAGACGGCCATCGTTCTTCTCCTAGATCTATTAACAGTGGTATTCCTCAGGGCTCTATCCAATCACCAACTCTCTTCCTTCTATTCATCAATGACCTTCTAAGCTGTACATCTAACCCTAATCACTCAAATGCTGATGACTTCACCCTTCACCTTTCCATTCGACTCCCACAACGTCCCTCTCAACAGTTACTTCAACAAACAAGGGATGAGGCTCTGGCACACCTAATGTCTGACTTGGCTCGTATCTCTAACTGGGGTAAAAATAATATGGTTGTTTTTTAATGCATCAAAGACTCAGTTTTTGCACCTGTCAACCCGACAAAATCTTCCACAGGTATACTCACTAATGTTTAAAAAAAATCAGCTTAAGGAGGAATTCAGATTAGAATGCAGAAATAGGTTTTTGGTGTTGGAAACGTTGGAAGAGGGGGAGAGAAGTGTAGATGAGATGTGGGAGGATGTGAACAAAGTTTTGCATGAGACTGCTGAATGTACGATTGGAAGGAGACATAGATTCAGGAGAAAGAAATGGATATCAGAGGAAACGTGGGATATGATAAAAAAGAGAGGTGAGGCTAAATTGAGGAGTGAGATGCAATGCGTTGATGAACGAGAGATTGAATTAGCAAGAGCTGCGTACTGGAGTTTGAATTCAGAAGTAAGAAGGTTAGCTAGGAGAGATAAAAGAAGATGTGTGGCTGAAAAGGTTGCAGAGACTGAAATCCTAATAAACAAAAATGATGGACAGAGTCAAAGAATAGCATATGAATCGATTAGAGAACTGAGTGGTAATGTAGGTAAACGCAAGGAAATACCAATTAGAGACAGGGAAGGAAATTTATTGACCAAAGATGGAGATATTAAAAATAGATGGAAAGAGCATTTTGAGACAGTTCTTAATAGACCAATACCACCAGAAGAGGATATACCGTCTGCTCAGGAAGATTTAAATATAGAAACAGGAGAGTTGAGGCTTGCAGAAGTGGAGAAAGCAGTAAAACAGTTAAAGAATAATAAGGCACCTGGGGAGGATGGTTTATTTCCGGAAATGTTTAAAGTTGAGGGGGATAGATTAATAATGATCTTGACCAAGCTATTCAATAAGATATGGGTGACGGGGTTACTACCATCAGTTTGGAAGAATGGTGTAATTGTTAAAGTTCCGAAGAAGGGAGACCTGAGTGAATGTGGTAATTGGAGGGGAATCTCTTTGTCACCGATAGCTTTGAAAGTTTTCAGTAGAGTGTTGTTAAATAGGTTGGAGCCGGTGGTTGAGGGTATTCTGAGGGATGAACAGGCTGGTTTTAGAAAGGGACGTGGTTGCAATGATCAGATCTTTATAGTTAGGCATTTGATGCAGCAAGTTAATGAAATGAGAGTACCGTTAAGTCTTTGTTTTGTTGATTCTGAAAAGGCTTTTGATAGTGTTTCGAGAGAGTCTATGGGGAAGATCATGAGACATTATGGAATACCAGAGGAGTTTGTGAGGGTCATTATGAACATGCATGAGGACACATTTTGTAAAGTGATGGTTGATGGTTGTCTGAGTGATTCGTTTGAAGTCAAGTCCGGAGTAATTCAAGGTGGTGTTCTATCGCCTTTACTATTTATATTGGTTCATTGATTACATTATGAAACGTGTTGGAACAGAAACCGGTGCAGGTATACTTTGGGGAGAGAACAGGAAACTTTTGGATTTAGATTTTGCAGATGATATAGTTTTGATTTGTGATGGACCAGAAGAGATGCAGAGTGTGTTGGACTGTTTGGTGAGTGAAGGTCGCAAGGTGGGTTTGGTTATTAATTGTGGAAAAACTGAAATAATCAATATGAATATGGAAAATGCGCAGGAATGTGTAATTGGAGGTATGGTTGTAAAGCAAGTTGATAGGTTTAAATATTTAGGTACTTATTTAGCCAAGGATGGTTCTTTGAACCTTGAATTCGAGGAAAGGTTAAAGAAGGCTAATCAGGCAATGGGAATGCTTAAAAATATTTGGAATAATAACAATTTCTCTGTGCATACAAAAATCAAACTTTATAAGGTAATGGTTAGGAGTATCTTAATTTATGGACACGAGTCTTGGTACAGCACAGTGACTATGGAAAATAAATTCCTGGTGTTTGAAAATAAAGCACTGAGAAGAATATTAGGAGTTAAGTGGTGGGAAAGGATACCAAATAGTAGAATTAGAGAAATAACGGGAGTGCAGCCGATCGATGAATATGTTAGATTCTCACGATGGAAGTGGCTAGGACATGTGTATAGGAGACAAGGAATAGTACGAGGTACACCAGGGTGGGTGGCACCTGGTAGGAGAGGTAGAGGAAGGCCAAAAGAGACGTGGGTGAGGACAATGAGACGGGAAGCTGGAGATGAGTGTTGGGGAGATCTTGAGGAGTTAGCACAAGATAGGATGTAGTGGTGTGAGTTCACCGAGGCCCTATGCATCCCCGAGGGTGCCACAGGAAATGATTGATTGATGATTGATAATCTTGCATCCTTGTTGAACATGCTTGGGGTTTCATTTACTTGGGACTTATCTTGGAAAGATCATATTACATCTCTTGTAAAATCTGCTTCCAAGAGATTGGGTGTGCTAAGCCGACTCCGTTCCTTCTTTACCCCTGCACAATTGTTGACTCTATACAGGGGTGTCACGTGGACGCATATTTTGTGTAGGTAATTGTTCCCCTTCGCGCCACGTGTATAACTAGCTAGTTAAGGTGTTTCTAAATTAACGAACTGGCGACCCAATGAAGTTGTGGTAGGCCTGCATATAAGCCCAGGCGCAGAGGCTCGGCTCTCTCTCTCTCTCTCTGTTTCCCTGTCAGTGACGCCGGCTAGCTCTGGGTCGTCCAGGTTTAAGGTTTGTGTATGTCCTTGGTTAGGGATGTAGGATGGACTTTAGCAAGTTTATGCTCTTGTCCAGTAGGCAGGGTGATGTTTTGTGTTTTGTTTTCCCACTATTGGTTGTAAGTTAAGGTAGTTTAATAGATTATGTTAATTTTGTACGTGGTGTTTTGACTCTCCTTAAATGTTCATATGCTAAAGTAACTCCAGATCTAAGTAGTACAATATGGTCTTGTCGTACACTCAATTATCATTCTATCGTGGTTTTACTCAGGCCGTGCACCCTGTCCACTTGGTGATTGGGTAGTTTGCGACAAATGGGGGCCTGTCCGGGATAGAATATGTATACTAGCCTGTATATTTAGCTACATTACATGTTCCTGTTTACTCCCTGTGCATTGCAATTCAGCCTTTAGCAACAACTGTTTCCCTCATATTTGAGTTTGCTTTATGAAACAAGTGTTCTCCCTGGTAGTCCTAATTGTATGCACTAGTGTATATGAGTGTAGCTAATTCCTGCTCAGTTACCTCATTCAAGAGCTGTGTTCCGTTCACGAAACTGTTCCTAGAGTGTTGTTGCTTTACAACTCTTGTTTGTTCTACTCTGTCTGGGCATATGGGTCATGTATATTGTATGATCTATATTATTTGATAGTGTGGTGTATAGTGTTTTGTGGAGTTTGTTGTCTTAGCTCCATACACACCACTATCGTTATATTTACTATACCAGTTGTTTTACTTGGATCTATTAGGAGAATATTACATACCCACGTACAGCAGATATTAGTACTCCCACTTTACTGGTGACATTGTATTCCCCACGTAATTTTTGTAGTGTGTGTGTGTGTGTGTGTGTGTGCGTGCTACGTTCCCGTGTGTGGTGGAAGGTTTATTGTCCCACTAGGTGAAGTGGTTTACTGATATTTGAGTGATTACACTATCTAGCTAGCTAGCTTATTTTCGTTGTCCTTCCCTTCTCGCCCCCATCATGTTTGTGTTGAAAGATTTTGTTTCTAATCCTACAGTGACTGCCCTTTCTAGGTTAACCAAGGTTCAGTGGGAAGCGCTGGCAGCTTATTATAAGCTTGAGCTTCGTCCTAGGTTGAAGAAAGATGATATAATGCAGTTAGTACTTGCACACATGGTGAGGGAGGAAATTTTCAGTGAGGAAGAAGTGAACATGTTGGAACATCCTAGTGATTTGATGGCTTTGAGGAAAATTGAGCTGGAGGAAAAAAGGCTTGAGGTTGAGAGGATGAAAGCAGACAATGACAGAATCCGTCTCTCTCGTAGTCCCACATCGCCTGAGTGTGAGCCAGATTCCTTCAAAATTGCTGCAGTATTAAAGTTTGTTCCTAAATTTAATGACGACGATCCAGAAAATTTTTTCACCCATTTTGAGAAGTCGGCTGAGCTCCATTCTTGGCCCCAGGATAAGTGGGTGTTGCTAATACATAGCTCATTTACTGGTAGAGCTCAGGAAGTGTTTACCGCACTGGATGCCACTCAAATTGAAGATTATTATTTTGTAAAAAAAAAAAACTGTTGCATGCATACAAGAAAGTGCCCGAAGCTTATCGGCAACAGTTCCGCCGTTGCCGTAAGACAGAGGGACAGACTTATGTAGTATTTATCCGCCGCAAACAATGGCTTTGTAAAAAATGGGTTGAGAGCGAGTTGACTAGTTTGACAGTTGAGGGCTTGCTGGAGTTGTTTGTGCTGGAGGAAGTGAAATCTTGCCTCCCAGCTAGAGTAAGGTCACATGTGGAGGAAAAAGGGTTATGTACGTTATCTGAGGCTGGCATTGCTGCTGATCATTTCTCCCTAACTAATAGTGATCCCTTCCACAAGAACAGGTTGACTGCTCCCCAGCATAAGCCAGCCAGCACTTCACAGAGTGAACGGCCCCTGAATAAGAAGCTGACGGAGTCCCAGGGATCTTCCTTTAAGCTTGATCCCACTGGTGAGTGCGCTGGTGAGGAGACTCGTGGAGTTACTAATCAAGACGTGAGGAGGTCTCTCTTCTGTAGGTACTGTAAGAAGCCTGGCCACATCATAAAAGACTGTAGGAAGTTGGCCAGTAAGTACAGCCCCACCCAGGGCAATGCAGTTCTCCATGCCAGCGCACTCACCCAACCAGTGGAGGTGAGTGACCCACAGGTTAGTGATTTACTTGTTTCAGGGCCATGTGAACATTCAGGTGATTCCCTTAAAGTACCCCCATCATTTAAACCATTCTGCTCAAGAGGTGTAGTATCAAAACATGAGTCCAGTAGATTCTCGGCTCCTGTTGTTGTGTTGCGTGACACTGGATCTGATCTATCTTTCATTTTAAAGGAAGATGTTCCCAATTTTGATTGTTATACAGGTGAGACTGTACTAGTGTCTGGTCTGCCAGGAGAGGCTAGATATCCCCTTTGCTCAGTGTATCTTCGGTCTGTGTTTGTCACAGGTCCAGTAACACTAGCTGTAGTAGATCACCTCCCCGTTAGGAACATTTCAGTATTAATTGGCAATGATTTAGCTGGTTCCCAGGTTACTGCTAACCCCATCGTTTCAGACAAACCTGTTGATAACAACACTACTGACTTAGAGCTGAAGCACCCTAATCTCTTCCCAACTTGTGCTGTTACTCGTAGTCAGAGCCAGAGGTTGTTGGATGCACATACCCCTGCTGTAGAGCCAGAGGAAAACACACCCGAGGAAGATGTTTCCCTTGCGGAATTGTTTGATGAAACACTCAGTAAGTCTAGTTCTGGTCTCCTTGACTTTGGTAGCACCCCTATCACAAGGGAGAGATTAATTCAGGAACAGTCTAGTGACCCCGAAAGTAAGTTGTTTCTTGCACAGCTTACTGAAGGTAATGAAATAGATGAGGTTCCACACTGTTTTTATCTCAATTTGGGGGTGTTGATGCGTAAATTCAGACCACCTAAGGCTCCTGCCAATCACACGTGGGAGACAGTCCATCAGATCGTCGTCCCAAAATCTCTACGTATTGAGATATTGAAGGTGGCACATGATGGGGTGGGTGGACACCTGGGAGTCCGTAAGACTTACCACAAGATTTTGTCTCATTTTTACTGGCCAAAGTTGATGAAAGATGTTAGTACCTATTGCTGTACCTGTCATGTGTGTCAGATTAGTGGCAAACCAGGCACTGAATTCAATCCTGCACCCCTTCAGCCCATTCCTGTCATGGAGGAGCCCTTTGGTAAGGTAATTGTTGATTGTGTGGGCCCTCTCCCAAGGAGCAAACGCGGGAATCAGTATTTATTAACCATACTTGATATTGCCACTCATTACCCTGAGGCCATACCTCTCCGTAGTATCACTAGTAGGAATGTTGTCAGGGCCCTGATCAAGTTCTTCACACAGGTTGGGTTACCTGCCATCGTGCAGTCCGACCAAGGGTCTAACTTCACCTCCAGGCTGTTTCAGCAAGTGATGAGGGCCCTGGGAGTCCGTCAGTGTAAGTCAACCGCTTACCATCCCCAGAGTCAAGGAGCCCTGGAACGTTTCCATTCTACCATTAAGACTATGATACATACTTATTGTCTGGAAACGGGTCAGGAATGGGATGAGGCTATTGATCTTTCAATTAGAGATAGTGTAAATGAGAGTCTAGGCTTCACCCCGTTTCAACTCATTTATGGACACCAGGTCCGTGGTCCTCTCAAAGTCTTGAAAGAATGCTGTTAAATGACGAGAGTACTGTACCGATTGCTGCATATGTAACTCAGTTCCGCTCCAACTTGCAGCGTGCCTTAAAGTTTGCCCATTCTAATCTCAGTCATGCTCAAGTACGAATGAAAGACAATTATGACAAAATTCACAAGGCACAATCCCGCATTTTTCATGTTGGTGATCAAGTTTTAGCTTTGCTACCAGTACCAAAGCAGCCTCTTCAGTCTCGGTACTCTGGGCCGTATCATGTTTTCAAGCGGGTTGGAGACCTTAATTATATCATTGCTACGCCAGAGAGGCGGAAGAAAAGGCGAAGTGTCCATGTCAATTTGTTGAAAATGTATCACTCTCGTGACCAATCACAAGGAAGGGAAGTGGAACAGGTCACCTTAACAGGAACTAGAGTAGTGGAAAAGTCAGAGGAAAATGACCTTGCACCATTCGTAGGCAGTAAGCTGTCAAATCGTGAAATTCTAACAAATCTTATGAGTAAATTAGAGCATCTGCCCCCCACCCAGGCAGGCGATATTGACTGTCTTCTACAGGAGCATCCAGACCTCTTTGGTGACACCCCTCGGCTCTGTACCCTGCTGCCCCATGATGTGGATGTTCAAGGAGCCTCTCCGATCCGACAAGCTCCATACCGTCTCAGTGCCGAGAAGAGGGAATTCCTGCAGTCCGAGGTGCAGAGGCTAAAAGAGCAAGGTTTGATCCGTCCAAGTATGAGTCCCTGGGCCTCACCTGTAGTATTAGTCCCCAAGGCTGGAGGAAGTTACCGCCTTTGTGTAGATTATAGGAAGGTCAATGCTGTTACCCTGTCCGACTCCTTTCCACTACCCAGAATGGATGACATTATTGATGACCTAGGAGCGGCCCGCTACGTCTCTAAGCTTGATCTCCTCCAAGGGTATTACCAAGTGCCCTTGACAGAACAAGCCAAGTCAATCTCTGCCTTTGTCACTCCAAGCGGCCTTTGGGAATTTCTAGTTCTTCCCTTTGGCATGCGGAATGCCCCGGCCACATTCCAAAGACTAATGAACAATTTGATTGCAGAGTTGCCTGGCGTCCGTGTGTACCTAGATGACTTAGTTGTCTGGAGTGACAATTGGGAGGAACACCTTGAGAGGCTGCGAAAGCTCTTTGATGTCCTGGAGGAGGCCAATCTCACAGTGAACCTCGCCAAGAGTGAGTTTGGGCACGCCCACGTCGTGTTCCTGGGGCATGTGGTTGGGCAGGGCCAGCTAGCCCCTGTTGATGCAAAGGTGGATGCCATTTTACAATACCCACCACCAGCTGACCGAAAGTCTACCATGAGGTTCCTTGGGATGGTGGGTTACTATCGTCGTTTCTGCAGGGACTTTGCCCAGGTCACTGCTCCCCTTACGGATCAACTTAGCTCCAAGAAGACGTTCCATTGGACAAATGAATGTCAGCGGGCATATGAGGGTTTGAAGGCCCTGCTGGCTTGTGCTCCTGTGCTCCGAACCCCGGACCCACATCGGCCCTTCATCATTAGAGTCGATGCAAGTGATGCAGGGGTGGGGGCAGTGCTCTTGCAAGAATATTGTGAAGTGTTACATCCCGTATGCTACTTTTCCCAAAAGTTTAAGGTTTATCAAAAGGCTTATGCCACCGTTGAAAAGGAGGCTCTTGGAATTGTCATGGCAATAGAAAAATTTGAAGTATATTTGTCCAGTAGCACATTCCCCATCACGGTGTTCACAGACCACAACCCCCTTGTGTTTATTGAAAAGGTCAAGTTTAAGAATGCTCGAGTGCTGAGATGGGCTCTAGCCTTGCAACCGTATAATATAAAACTGCAGCATATTCGTGGCAAGGACAATACCATTGCAGATGCATTGTCAAGAGTGTGAATAGAGTGTAGGTTCCCTATGATTTACCATGTCATTTACCCATTCTATGTTTTTAGGTTTAAGGAATTTTTGTAATATTGAAGTAAACCTACTTTTGTACCTCTAATGTTTGTACATGTTAGAGTAACGTTTTCTGGCTTGGTAAAAAGTTCTTTTTTTTGGGGGGTGTCACGTGGACGCATATTTTGTGTAGGTAATTGTTCCCCTTCGCGCCACGTGTATAACTAGCTAGTTAAGGTGTTTCTAAATTAACGAACTGGCGACCCAATGAAGTTGTGGTAGGCCTGCATATAAGCCCAGGCGCAGAGGCTCGGCTCTCTCTCTCTCTCTCTCTGTTTCCCTGTCAGTGACGCCGGCTAGCTCTGGGTCGTCCAGGTTTAAGGTTTGTGTATGTCCTTGGTTAGGGATGTAGGATGGACTTTAGCAAGTTTATGCTCTTGTCCAGTAGGCAGGGTGATGTTTTGTGTTTTGTTTTCCCACTATTGGTTGTAAGTTAAGGTAGTTTAATAGATTATGTTAATTTTGTACGTGGTGTTTTGACTCTCCTTAAATGTTCATATGCTAAAGTAACTCCAGATCTAAGTAGTACAATATGGTCTTGTCGTACACTCAATTATCATTCTATCGTGGTTTTACTCAGGCCGTGCACCCTGTCCACTTGGTGATTGGGTAGTTTGCGACAAGGGGTTTTATCCGCCCATGCGTGGAGTACAACTCTCATGTGTGGGGAGGCTCCCCACATACAGCTACTCTCAATAGGGTGGAGTCAAAGGCTTTTCGTCTCATTAACTCTTCCCCTATTACTGACTCCTTACAACCTCTGTCTCTTCCCCGCACTGTTGCATCTTTATCTCTTTTCTATCGCTGCTTCAATGGTCACTGTTCCTCTGAACTGTCTGCATGCATTCCTCCACCTCTACGACGGGCGAGTAGCACACGTCTAGCAGCAAACTCTTACCCCTTTTCTGTCCAACTCTCTAATGCAAGAGTTAACCGTTACTCCCAGTCCTTCAATTATGCAACAGGTCAACTCCGGAACTGTCTCCCTCTGTCTGTATTTCCTGCTTCCTATGATCTCCAGTCTTTCAGACGCAGTGTGTCCAGGCGTCTCGAAATGAATGCATCTTGAATTTGGCTCTCTCTGGTATTTTGTTTTTGTCTTGGAAGGAACAGTTCTGCGGGCTCGTTGCCTTTGGTTCCTTCTTGCTCACATAAAAAAGAAAAAAAAATGCACGACCTCCGGATATCCACGCTCCTGAAACCTCCCTCCCTCATGAGGACAGGGTCCACCTGGCCAGGCTGAGATGTGAGCATCATCCAGCCCTCTTGAGTTATCAGAAGAGGCTGGATGACTCCGTCGCTGACGCCTGTCCAGGATGGAACACAGCACCCCATACTATTAACATATTATGGAAGACTGCATTGCACACAATCACCTGCACCAACAACATAACATATACTTCTTGAGAGTACTGTGGCAAAGCCAGGTCTTGGTCGTGGCCTTCCTTAGGGACCCGGGGCTGTTTGGCCAGACCTAGGGAACAACTACTACTACGTCAAACAAGCAAACAAACAAACAAATTCAACCAAATACAATACCTCGGAGGATTCCGTCCGGGAGAGGTAAAAATAACAGAAAGAAGTAAAAATGTCCAAAATAGAGACATATTTTCTTGATGAACAAAAATTGCCTGGTAAAATATTAATTGAAACTTTCAGAATGGTGGATAAACCTAATCGAATGTATGTGTAATAGGTGTTATGGTGGTGTGGAGTCAATGTTGCGTGCTGGATGGCAGGGTGGGGAGCGGGGGCGGGTGGGCTAATATGGTAGCTATACTACTCATTGAGTCCCTAGCTGACTTACTCTTCTCTCATCCTGGGATTTAAGGGTAACGTCAAGCAGAAAAAGTATACATTAAGCGGAGTAACCAAGGCGGCCAGGGTTTATAAAAACTAAGAAGCGCCTGACGATGCGGAGAAAGGGAAACAAAGAATGAAATAAAATAAAACTAAGATCCACCAGAGAGAGAAAGGGAGAGAATGAGAACCGGAAAGAATGTAAGAAAATAGAACAAAGATGCATTAAAGCGAGAAGGGGAGAAAATGAGAAGGGGGAAAAGTTAAAGAAAACTGAACAAATACGCATTAGAGAGAGAAAGGGAGAGATTGAGAAAGGGAAAGAAAACTTAAAGAAACAAGAAAGATCTATTAAAGAGAGAGAAAAAAATCATAGCAGCCGAGGTACCCAGGATCTATAAAACTAAGATACGAAGAGGAGGAGGAGAAAGAGAGAGAAAAGATGAAATAAAATAGAACAAAGATGCATTAAAGAGGGAAGGGAAGAGGAGAAGCTCGCACATAGCAGGCAAAAACGAAAGCTCTGTATTAAATAATTACCTTTTTCACTGGCTGGCTTGTGTCCCTTGGTGCTCATAACTCCGCAGTAATAATAAAGCAGAGGTGAGATATGACCCGGGGTAATAAAGGTAATAATAAAGATCAAGGCAGACCAGGAGCTGAAGGGCGGAGGGAAATAACTGGGTTATCAGGAGTACTGTAGGGGAAAAACGAGAGAGTGGGAAAAGCCATGACAAGATAATGAGGCATAATACTGGCCAAAGAAGAGGGTGTCTGGAAGAGTTAAGGTAAAATCTATATCTATGTATATACCTAGGCTGCTTCCACCAAGGAAAGGGAGGTAGCCGAGACAGGACAACACTCTCCAAATTTTTTTACACACACACACAGACACACACACACACACACACACACACACACACACATTTATTCTTATCTTAGTCCCTAGGGGAAAGTATCTACGTAAAAAAAGTAATATTTATAACACACACAGACACACACACACACACACACACACACACACACACACACACACACACACACACACACACACACACACACACACACACACACACACACACACACACACACACACACTATTGGGTATTATGGTCACGTGTGGCTGTGAAGTCAGGCAGCAGGACCTGCAATAGAGCAGGGAAAAAGGTGAAGGTTTTGAAGGATGATGAAGGCCAGGGCGACCAGGCCAGACGTGAGAACCACAACACGAAATGAAGTGGACAGGAGAATATTAACGATGCATGAAAGATAGTATGCAAGCAAGTGAACAAGTTTTATTATTGAGAGAATGTACTTTTAATGTTTACCACAGGAAACAATGTATTGAGAGAGAGAGAGAGAGAGAGAGAGAGAGAGAGAGAGAGAGAGAGAGAGAGAGAGAGAGAGAGAGAGGAGGGGGGTTAGACAGGCAGAGAAGGAAGGACAAACTTAAACCGATAAAGGCAGGGTCTGAGATGTAGAAACGAAAGAGAGAGACAAGAGAGAACGCAGAAGGGAAGATGGGAGAGTAAGAGATTTACTGAAGAATGGATTACGAAAACGAAAAAAAAAAAAAAAGATTGAGGGAGAGATGAGGAGGAGAAACAAACACGAAAGGCTGAGGCGATCCGGAAGGAAAGACAGACAGAACGGTGAATGACAAACTAGAAGAGATAGTGAGAGTGAGGGAAGGGAAGAAAGAGAAGTGAGACTGATAACGAGGGAACAAAGGAAATAGGGGAAGAAGGAAAGGGATAGTAGAGACGCAAAGACATTTGTTCCTGTAATATGAACACTTAGCGAACCCACAGACTGGAAGACAACTAAGCCTTGGAAATGGTGTGTGTGTGTGTGTGTGTGTGTGTGTGTGTGTGTGTGTGTGTGTGTGTGTGTGTGTGTGTGTGTGTATGTATCTATTAGTCTACGGTATCGATCTCTACCTCCATATATCTATCCATCTTCGGAATATTATATGCTCATAAACTCTCTCTCTCTCTCTCTCTCTCTCTCTCTCTCTCTCTCTCTCTCTCTCTCTCTCACACACACACACACACACACACACACACACACACACACACACACACACACACACACACACACACACACACACACACACACACACACACACACACACACACTGAATCTATCAGAGACTAGTGCCCCTTAGTATCACATCAGCAACCTCGAGGAAAGCTTTGGTTAGATACTTATCTAATTTGTTGTATTTGCTTTATTTTGTGCTCGTAATTGTGTATGTTGTGTTTTGTTCCTTCACAATCACATTACAGAACATATTTAAACAATCACTGTACAACTATTCCTCTGATTTGCTTAAAAGCTCTGCCAACAGTAAAACAAAGACCCTTGAGTCGCTCATCTAATCCTTTCTATTGCCAACATTTGTAAAAATGTTGCAGGCAGTGTGTGTCCAAATGGCTGACATGTCGGTGTGTAAACAGACTTCCGTCATGCCGGAGATAATCACGCCAGTAATACTACACCAGTAATACCACACCAGTAATACAACAACAGCAATACCAGTTGGTGATGCCAAGCCAGGCCCACCGCCACCGTCATTAGCCATTACTCAGACTGTCATGAGCTTCCGTCAGGCACTGCATCGCATGACTGTATTGCAGGATCATATGTTAAAATATGAGATAATTGTCAGGGATGATACAGCTCCCTGATAACGGCTTGGTGTCATTACTGCATGCACGCAAACACACACAACACGCACGCAGTCACAACACGCACTGCCGTATATATGTTACGATCATTTTGCGAAATCGGTAATTTTGCAAATTTCCCAAACCAAAACCCTGGTCAGTTTGCACAATTGCTTTTAAATGTCTGGGCACTTTTCACTAACCTAACCAAACCTATGTTAGGTTAGGTATGGTTAGTTCAAATTACCCCCTCTAGGCGAACCGACGGAGAATTTTGGAAAATGACCGATTTCGCCGGGAATTTTGCAAAATGATCAAGTTCGCAAAATTACCCTAACATATCCAGTGCAAAACTTAGAGCCAAAGTCTTAAGTCGTTAACCCTTTGTAGGGCAGTAAGTTACTTAGATCCTAGTTTCTGGCAATCGTCAGATGATTCTACTCAAGAGATGGACATCCCTTCTGGGTAAAGTGTTAAAGCTGATGCCTGCCATTTAAATACCTTGGAAAGTTCAGGAGCCAATTTCTTACAAGAAAGCGACTCGTAACGGAAAGCCCGACTTGTAACAAAGGGGCCAACACATAACCAAGGGGAGGACTCTTAACCAAGGGGCAGACTCGTAAGCAAGGAGCCGATTCGTAACTAAATGATCGATTCGTAACCAAGAGAGCGATTCGTAACCAAGGGAACGATTCATAACCATTGGAGTGATTCGTAACCAAAGGAGCGATTCGTAACCAAGGGGGTGATTCGTGACCAGGGGGGCGATTCATAAGTATGGAAGTGACTCGTAACCAAGGGGGCGATTCGTAACTAAGGAAGTGGCTAGTAACCAAGGGGGCGGTTCGCAACCAAGGGGACGATTCGTAACCAACGGGGCGATTCGTAACTAAGGAAGTGATTCGTAATCGGGGAGGGGGGGGGGGATTCATAACCAAGAGATAATTATCATCTTCATCATTTTCTTCATTCTTTCCCTGATTTTGCCCTTCTTGCCTTGTTATTTTTCTTTCGTCTCCAGCGATTCCCTCACTCCTTCCCACCTCTTCCCACTTTTTTCACGCCCACTCTCTACAATACCTCACCAACCTATCAGTTCTTTCTTTGTAACTACGGCACAGTCTCTCTCTCTCTCTCTCTCTCTCTCTCTCTCTCTCTCTCTCTCTCTCTCTCTCTCTCTCTCTCTCTCTTCTTCTTCTTCTTCTTCTTCTTCTTCTTCTTCCTCTTCTTCTTCTTCTTCTGCATCAGTAATCATCAGGGCATTGATTTATTCCTCCCTCCCTCCCTCAGTTCTTTCATCTAAATACTTTTATCTATTCTGTAATAGCTTACAAGATTTTCACAAGGTGTACAGTAACTAATGGACGCAACTCTGTTTTACTCCAGCCCAGTTCGGCCATCCCATCTTAAACTATCTAAACACACACACACACACACACACACACACACACACACACACACACACACACATCTCTACCTGTCTCCCTTCCTCTCTGTTTTGCATAGTGTTGTACACAGAACCGTACACAGTACAATACGAAAACACATTATTCACCGCGAAAGAGGGTCAAAGTTTAGAGTTTGCGTATTTGTGGCTGAGTTCCCTGGGTAATAATGATGACTGTGGGAGTAGTTACAGTGAATGTCACCATACATCACAGAGTAACTCACAGGATTGGTAATGATGTATATCTGAAAGCTTAATCTCTAATAAATCTCAGATGCAGCTATACGCAGATATAATTTGTAGAGTCATAAATCGACCAGGTAGGCATCAGTGTGGTGGTGCGTGGACGTGCAATGATAATAGGTCAGCGGCAGTGCCGTGGTGACGCTGGTGACACACATTTATCCATTATGTAGAGAACACGGAGCACCAGACTGGGGTTTAGGGAAAGACCAGGTGAGGGGTGTGGGTAGGCTGGTGCCTGTGATATCTTGAAAGTATGGTGTGGCTGTAGTGATAGTGTGACATGATGTACGATACCGTAGTGCCTGTGACACTGTGGAAGTGTGGTGTGACTGAAGTGATAATGTGACATGATGTACAATACCGTAGTACTTGTGAAGGTGTAGTGGTTGTAGTGTTGGTGCAGTGTGACTGGGGAGAGTATAGAGAAGTGGTTGTAAACAAGACAAAGATGACGATACTCATGCTGAAAGTGGGGGAAGGGGAATATTATTTCAGGGGTAGCATGCAAGACAAAGGAGGGGAGGGTACAAAGGAACAACTAAATACTGCATGTGCTAGTTAAGAATGCTAATGACATCTTACTGGGCTCTTAATGAGGAGGTTATAGTAATTTCTTTTCCTGTAGGTTCGTTCTTCTTTTCATGCGCATAAAATCCTCCTTTGGATATGTTCATTATTTACATAATTATGAGTCTGGTTGCTCGTGTAGTTTCATATCTATTAATTTAAACTACTTGTTAATGATATGTAATGTGTGTTATATTTGATATTCTTGCTTTACTTATCTTACCAGTTAATAGTTTTTACTGTTATTTTTAAAATATACCTTTTTTTTTGCTTTTATTTGTAAGCATACCCGTTATTTGTTTTTATTTTTAATTGAAAACACACACACACACACACACACACACACACACACACACACACACACACACACACACACACACACACACACACACACACACACACACACACACACACACACACACACATAGATATCTTTTAAAAAATGTAATGCATTTATATAGTATTTTAATTTCTTCTGGAAATCAGTGTGTTATATTCAGAAGCAAGAGCATCTTTCCTTCTGTTGCCCAAAGATGTCTGAAAAAATCGGTTTTACTGAAACTGGAGTGTGATATAAATTGCCATTAACACTTCTCACCTTACTTGACGGTGATTAATAACTAGACTGACTTAATCTTCGGGGGGAAAAAAAAAAAATAATACTTTCATATACTGTGTAAGCAAACAGAACAAGCTGACAAAAAAAATCTAACATTACTTATACTTAAACCAAACCATCATAAATCACTCGTTTTGTGACAGAAAAAAAAATTTAGTCCAGAAATGTTTCCGCAAAAGGTCTCAAAAATCTAAAATTTAGTTAGTGTAAAGTTAGTTTGAGTTATTTTTTTTTTTTATCTCTGTCTCCATTCATGGTAGTATGTTGCAGCTCCATAATTGTCAAAATTTATTTTTAAAAGTATGTTTCTCAATACTGGACCAGACTTTTCTTTTCCTCATTTTGAAAATTGCCGAGAAAGAGCATAAGTGAGGGGAAAATGAAAAGTAAATAATATTATGAGTTGTTAATATATTACAGTATATATATCAGTGCTTTTCTATCAGCATAGGATGATAAAGGTTAATAAGTGTCGTAGAAATGTTAACTGTTATACAAATGGTGTGTCTATGTATAACTGAGTGTCACGGGGTTTTTAAGATTATACAATATTAAAGAATAATTATTAATATTATTGAGAGCAGGGACAATGAATTGTCTTATGAAAATCAAGCAATGATTACTTTATTCTGGCTTGCTTCGCCGATTCTCTAAGGACGAGAATTTATAAACTTTCACAACAGTACACAGCAGAGACTAATTACTCACAAATGCTGTTTATTAGTACTGCCTCTGGAGAAAGTGACTCCACCCCTGACAGTCAATAACTAATGCTATTAATGATAATAGATTCTTGCTAATGCATTAACTCCTAGATGGCACAACGGATTTTAAGCTTAATACGAAATAACTGGCCTAAATACCAGTTATGAATAGCAAAGCGTTTATGCAAGCTAGGAGCTGCAACTAGAATAAGCTTAACATAGAAAATAAAACACGAGTTTACATTAAATTAAGCTCGAGAAAAAGAACTGTTAAATTTATTGATTACAAAGAAATAAATTTACGTTACATTTCAAAATGAATTCAAAATAAGATCGCACTCACTTGCTCACTCAAAAGCTAAACTCTTAAACCTAGGAAAACAAAAAGAAATACTGGTCAGAAAAGTGGACAAAGCGGATGACTGGGTGTCGTTACTGAGGAAGGACACTGCACACGCTGAGTCTCTCGCTGATTCACCTTCTAGGTGGAAATTCAGGAACTGGACAACAGGAATACGCTCTGAGACCAACCTGCTTTCATGGCGCTCAAACCTCGACTGACTAAATCGTGGGAAAGAGGGGAGCGTTCAACCGCATTACCAGAGGCTAGAATGAGCGAAACACTCCCACAACAAATCGCTCAGCGGAAGCGCCAATGTCTTGCACAAAGACGATCATTTATGACATTGAAAAATTGCCTTAAAAACACTCCCGACTGGGTGAGCGGTTAGCTGAATGATAAACACTGGGATTCTACTAGAGTTCGCGGTTTCCCATTAAATTTAATGTCATGAGCCGACTCGTGACATTACGCCCCATCGAAAGTTGAAATTTTTTTCCAGGAAAAAAATTTCAATATACATACATATAAATCCTAACTCAGTCACACAAGATTCACACTGTGATGTGTGTGTGGTATCCTGCTTCAGGAGAAAGACACAGTCGCCAGTGAGCGAAAAAAAACTCGTATTTACGTTAGTAGAAGCAAGCTTGAGGGAAAAACTCCGTGATGACGGTGAAAAATCCTGTACTCAGGTCAAACTGAGCAAAAAGTTCGCTAGATTTACATTAACAACTAATTGTTATGTAGCGTAATGTATGTAATACACGGTGTAGGTGTGACAGTTGTGGTGGAACTATACCTACGTGTAAGATCATGTAATACAAATTTATAGTAAAAAATGATGACGAGGCAGAAGAGAAGGGGTGGCAGCATGCGACAGGGATGACCAGCTGATCTGCAAGGCAATGCTGCACCCACCAGCTGCACCTGCGAAAGGAATTAAGGTGGAGCATCAAAACTGTTATTTCTCTCTCTCTCTCTCTGCCTTGCAATCAGTACTTATGTCATTATTAACCAGGAAATGTAACTCTTGAATTCACAAATTGCTTAGAACCCTTATAGTTTACTGGTTAACGCTTATTAACTAGGAAACGTGCCAGTTCTTGAATTGCTCAAATCTCTTAGAACAGGCAGTTTACTAGTTAACCTAACTCTACACTTACGACTAATAACAGGAAGCTGAAAATCCCTATGCAGTCTCGGGCAGGTCACATTTTAACACCCACCATGGGTGTGAACACTCATGTGGATATTGTGCATTCTCCGGGAATCCTCAGAGAGGCCCACAGCTTGAGACGTTCCACAAGGTAATTCATACACAGCCTCGGACTGTCTCTGCAGGGTTCTCAAACTTCCCCCGTTACTTATGGTATACATGTATATACAGGCCCTGGACATACTGTGTCCTGTAGGGCCAACGGGTGAGACGTCAGGTCTTACTGGTACACTTTTAACTGGGAACCAAGCTGGTCCTTGGATTACTCAAATCTCTGAGAACGCCTATCTTATGGAACCCAGCATACAACAGTTGCCTGTATTAGTCATCAGTTAGTAGGCGAGGCATAGGGTCTACACCTACTTCATCACTGCCCTGTCTCTCAACTGACTCAGAGATTAAGGGTGTGGTTTCAAACGGCACAGGAAGGACATGTCCCTGATTAGTGGTACATTGACACACACTGCAGGAACGCACAAAACTATCTATGTCTCGTCCCATCCCTGGACAGAAAAAGTCAGCTCGGATACGGCCCTGGGTCTTCCTTTTGCCCATGTGACCTCCTGAGGTTGAACAATGACCCCATTCTAACACTGCTAAGCGGTACTTGGCGGGAACAACAAACTGCAGTCGAACCTCGCCCTCGGGTGTTCGTGACTCACGGTAGAGTCGTCCTTGTTTGCGAAGGAACTTGGCTTGACCTCCCTGTGATTACTTTATCACTCTACCCTTTTGTTTCTTTTGCACGGCAGCAAGTGTTCGGTCAGAGTGTTGTTCTTGAACAACAATTTGGCTAAACATCAGATCTTGCGGTGATTCAATGGTCACCGGGGTGACACAGTCTAGAGTCTCAGTCATGGCTCGTGTTACTGTAGCCGAAGTCTGAGTAGCGTCATCTTCGGTGCAACTATCCTTGGCACTGGGAATATTGCCTATGATTAGGTCAAATAAAGGTTCTGGCATGACAACTCCACGTGTCATACCAGTGTAAAATGGAGATGCCACCTGGATACGTGCCTCAGGGAACAATCTCACTGATCCATCTATAAGGTTAGCTTGGATCTGTCGACCTGTGTACTGCTCAGGCCGAACTAAACTCTGCTTGACAGAGCAACCTGAGGACCCGTTGTCTCTCAGGACCTTCACAGGAATATCTCCCACAAACCCTGGCTGAACAAGGAAGGCACTGTCACCTGTGGGAGGGACTGTGGAGGAAGCACTAGCCACTGATTAGGCTGCTGAATAAATGATGCGGCAAACATGGTGCCCTGAGAATTTGATACTTGAGGGGTCATACTCACTACCTGGGAAGATGGAGCATTGGCCATCTGTGGAGGGGTGTTCACTGTCGCTATGGGACTAGAGAACTGTGGGGGAGTACCCGTACTGCAAGGGACAACACTACCATGCTGTTGCTAAGGAATGAAGGCTGCGTTCACCTCCTGCCTCCTATTTACTTGAGCTGGTGGTGAAAAGGACAGTCCTGACGATCGGTTGCGTGGCTGATACTGCTGCTGGTTAGGGTACTTGTTGTACCACTTCCACTCAGATTTCTGAGTGTTTTGCCCCTGGTCCTTCCACTGCGGTTTTGGACCTTGGCCATTATTCTGAGAACGGCCTTGTTGCTGGGGTTCAGTCTGAGGTGGTTTCCCAGATTTATCAGGTTTCCTGTTCCAGGTATGCTGCTTGCGAGTTTGATACCCGTATGTAGTAAAGAATGCGTCAGCCTTCTTCACCATTTGGCTGGCATCTCTTACCTGGCAGATCTTAAGTTGAGCCATAAGTTCAGTAGGCCACAACTTTTCCAGCTTCGTGCACAGCATAAGGTCAATTATCCCCTCACGGGTGGAAGGAGTTTCATCTTTCTCCATCCACTCATCTAGGTAAGCAGTAAGCCAGTCAAGAAACTAAACGGCAGTCTCTTTATCCTGTAAACGCGTCCTCATGAACTGACTCTTGGCGTAGTCAACTGTGAGACCGTACGCTTTGACGAGTGCGGCCTTCATCATCTCATACGTGAGATTGCTTCCACGAATTCTGTGGAGAATATCGAGGGCAGGGCCCTCAAACAGGCTAAGAAACTGAAGCCGCTTAGCTGCAGCATCCAGCTGGTACAGTTGAGCCATGTCTTCAAAATGAGCTATGTATAGCTCAATTTGCTCGCCTTCCTTGTATGGGGGAAGCTTGATGTGTGGGGTTGCCATAACATGTGCAGGGAGAACGCTCGTGGAGCTTGGACCAGCTGCACCAGATGTGTCTGAAGCCAAGGAATCTCGCTTGAGCTTCAACATTTCAAATTCGTGTTTTTTGCGTGCTTCTCGCTTGGCACGTTCATGTTCTCGTTCTCTCTCTCGTTCCTCACGCTGTTCTCGCTCGTGTTCTAACTTGAGTTCGCGCTGTTTCTGCTCGTGTTCGCACTGTTCTCGCTCATGTTCTAACTCGAGTTCACACTGTTTCTGCTCGTGTTCGAGCTGTTCTTGCTCATGTTCGCGCTGTTCTCGCTCATGTTCGCTTTGGATTCTACGCTCTTCACAAGCATCTTTCTCACGTTCTTGCTCGTAATTAAGCCGAGAGAGGACATAATTCTTAATTTCAGTTGGGTCTGTAAGACCCATATCTTTGGCTTCCTGTACATAGACACTGGTGGACATGATGCTAACTCAATCTAATAAACTAGCGACTCAGTACTGACTGCAATTTTTTCAGAGAAAGATGTCAATAATCGAGAATAAAGAATATAGGCACAGGTTAGTGGTGACCAGTTTTATCTAATTAAACTGGTAAAGAAAGAAAAATAAACAAACAACTGACTGTGAAAACTATTATGTAATTTAATAAAAATGAATAATAATCACCAGTAAAGTAGTGCCTATAGACTTTAATGATAAATACCTAAGTATGAACGAGTGAGTATTATCTCGTGAATAGCTTTAGAGCTGGGAGTTAATATCCTGGCGAGGTCGCCAATTGTCACGGGATTTTTAAGATTATACAATATTAAAGAATAATTATTAATATTATTGAGAGCAGGGACAATGAATTGTCTTATGAAAATCAAGCAATGATTACTTTATGCTGGCTTGGCTTGCTTCGCTGATTCTCTAAGGACGAGAATTTATAAACTTTCTCAACAGTACACAGCAGAGACTAATTACTCACAAATGCTGTTTATTAGTACTGCTGGCCTCTGGAGAAAGTGACTCCACCCCTGACAGTCAATAACTAATGCTATTAATGATAACAGATTCTTGCTGATGCATTAACTCCTAGATGGCACGACGGATTTTAAGCTTAATACGAAAGATACATTGTTGGAAGGACACAAGTCAAGAGTGAGAGCAGTGGAAATGAGTTATTTAAGAGAAGCCTGTGGAGTCACGTGGAGAGACAGGCTGACGAATGTGGATATAAAGGAGCGTTGTGGTGTGGATGTGGATGTGATAGGAAGCGTTATGAGGAACACACTGAGGTGGTTTGGCCATGTGGAGAGGATGGAGGGCGAAAGACTGACGAAGAGAGTGTATGTGAGTGAGGTGGAGGGGGGAAGAGGGAGGGGGAGGCCGAGGATGAGATGGAGGGATGGGGTGGAGAGGTATATGAGAGAGGGGGGTGTGAGTTGGGAGCAGGGCAGTGAAATGGCGGGGGACAGGGCGACTTGGAGGCGATTTGTTTGTGGCCACCCCAAACGGGATTGAGGCGTCTGGCAATAGATAGATAGATAGACGAAAGAACTGGCCTAAATACCAGTTATGAATAGCAAAGAATTTATGCAAGCTAGGAGCTGCAACTAGAATAAGCTTAATATGGAAAATAAAACACGAGTTTAGATTACATTAAGCTTGAGAAAAAGAACTGTTAAATTTATTGATTACAAAGAAATAAATTTACGTTACATTTCAAAATGAATTCAAAATAAGATCGCACTCACTTGCTCACTCAAAAGCTAAACTCTTAAACCTAGGAAAACAAAAAGAAATACTGGTCAGAAAAGTGGACAAAGCAGATGACTGGGTGTCGTTACTGAGGAAGGACACTGCACAAGCTGAGTCTCTCGCCGATTCACCTTCTAGGTGGAAATTCAGGAACTGGACAACAGGAATACGCTCTGGGACCAACCTGCTTTCACGGCACTCAAACCTCGACTGACTAAATCGTGGGAAAGAGGGGAGCTTCCAACCGCATTACCAAAGGCTAGAATGAGCGAAACACGCCCACAACAAATCGCTCAGCGGAAGCGCCAATGTCTTGCACAAAGACGATCATTTATGACATTGAAAAATTGCCTTAAAAACACTCCCGACCGGGTGAGCGGTTAACTGAACGATAAACACTGGGATTCTACTAGAGTTTGCGGTTTCCCACTATATTTAATGTCACGAGCCGACTCGTGACACTGAGTGTATACTGCCATATCAACACAACGAAACTAAAATACGTAACCTTACCCCCAGACTATCTCACTAACTATTAGGTAGTAAGAGTAGTGGTAATGTTAACTCTTATACATTTACATTAGTGTGTGAATGTACAGTACAAACGAGAGTATATACTACCATAACAAAACAGCCACAATAAAATATATAACCTCACTCCCCCATTACCTCTTTAAGTATTCCAATTATTCCTGTAATCAAAACCAGTTGGAAGAATGAGAAGGAGTAAAATGCAACACTGAAAGCTTTAGGGACGTAAAACCTATCCACAACTGCCATAATCAACATAAACAACAACAAAACTATATTCAGTGGTTACTTACTGTGTGTAGTGACGCCTGGTGGTCTAGTGGTGTAAGGGCACCAGTCAGGTTGATGATCAGGTGGTGTGAGTAAATTCGAGTCGGCAAGAGGCGGTTGGAGGGATTTTTTTTTTTCCTCCATCATGTACTGTGGCAGGGGTGTAGGCCAGTAAACTCGCCTAGCCCCGGATACCTACATCTTGAAGGGATAATGTCATTAAATTTCTTGTTAACTCGTCGTCACGATGTCGCCATGATCTGAAAAAGAGGGAAAAAACATTAATGATATTTGTACGGTGTATCCAGGGTTCTTATCCCACTTGGACATTTTGACACATAAACTTTATCAGTAGTTTATTGCGCCCATTCATGAGGCACTCAAACTACCAGTTGCCATATTGCCTTGTAACGTATTCTACTCTTCTATGTAGTACTTTCAGACCAGCTGTTTCCAACTCACTTTCAGAACATTATCGCCATCCTCTAGTCCCAGTCGTGTTGCCCATTTAACCACCTGTCTCTTGGAAGTGCAAATTTAATTTTCATAATTTGTGGTAATGTGAACTGTGGACTGGCACTAGCGGTCAGTGTCATAACGGTAATTGTCTCCGGCAAGCAGCAGCAGTTAACAGTCTCGCACAGCCAGTAAAACTGTTTACATGGTGGTGATGGGTAGGAGGAAGAGTAGAGGGAGAAGGGGAGGCGTGTTGGCGACCCCCTTCTGTTTCCCCTTCACCTTGTCCTCTTTCCCCCCCCCCCTCAGTCCTCCTCACTTTCTCCCCTTCCCTCGAGTCCCTGGTCTGCCCAGTCACTGGTATGCCCAGTCCACTCCTTTTAGGCACAAATGGGTGGATGGACTGGGCGGACATGAATGCGTGTGATGGCCTGGAATGGACGTAAGAGGTAAGGCAGGCAGGGGAAGTATACCTTGCGAAAATGAACACTGTATACTGGCATTACTGGTCATGTAAATATGGAGCATACCCTGTGAAGATTGGCTTGAATACGACGAAACTGCTGGCAGTTTACGAGGGGTGATCAGAAAGAAATGACAGTGAGTCCATAAACTTTTATTAGCATGAAGAACTATCAAACTATGACTCACATTCCTTGAAAGTACTCCCCTCCAACCTCTATGCAGCGTTCCATTCTCTTTCTCCACTTCATGAAGCAAGCGTGGTACTCTGAAGACGGTATACTTCGGAGTTCTGAATTGACGGTCCGTGCCAAGTCTTGGATGCGATGAAATTGCTTCCCAGCGATGGCAGATTTAATTTTTGGAAACAACCAAAAGTCACAGGGAGCCAGGTCAGGGGAGTAGGGTGGGTGGGGGAGCAGAGTTATACCTTGTTGTTCTAGGTACTGCATAGTGAGGCGAGCTTTGTGGGGTGCAGCATTGTCGTGGTGCAGCAAAAGGCGAGACCGACGGCGGGTTGGTGCGGTGTTGGCCTTGTGTTCCAAGACTTGTGGAAGGACCTGGTGTTTGTAGTATTGGGCTGTGATAGTGGACTTTTCAGGCATCACATCCACGCATATTGGTCCTTGAGAATTGAAAAAGATGGTGAAAAGGCGCTTCAGGCTGCGAAATCCTTCCTTCAAAATCTGAGGTCGAGGGTCTTCATCGCCCAACCACACCATGTTTGACTGCTTGTCACGGGTTGTGAAGAATGAAATCCAACACTCATCTCCAGTAGCAACATCTGAGAACCGTTTTGGACCATTTGGTTCAAATTCAGCAAGCCAGACACGACAAATCCTCACCCGTTCAGCCTTTTGCTCATCAGTCAACAAATGGGGTATCCATCGACAACACTTCTTCCTCAGGTGTAATTGTTCATGCACGATGTCATATGCACTCCCATAACTGATATCAAGCTCCAAGGCTAAGAACCTAAGAGTTACAGTTGGATCCTCGTCAATGATGGACCGTGCACGGACAGTTGTTGCTTCGGTCACGGATGTCCGGGGGCGTCCAGAGCATTGTTCATCTTTCAATTCAGTTTTTCCTGCTGTGAAAGCACGAATCCAGCGGGAAACAGTTTCCAGGGAAGGAGTAGTGTCTGGATAAACTTGTAATAATTCCCCTCGAATCTCTGTTGCTTTCTTTCCCAGTTTCCACCTCGTAAAAATGTAGAACCTGCAGCCCTCTTTCGAGTAATCCATGTTTCTGGCCAGAGAGCAAAAACAAGAGTGAAGCATTCACTCACAACAATAAAACAAGAAAAGTCAGGCATACGGCGACAAGTTCAAACTCGTAAGGACAGGCAACTCTGCACTCTCCTTGCTCCCCTACCTCCCATCATTCAAGGTTTTTATGTTATAGCACGAACTGTCATTACTTTCTGATCACCCTTCGTATAACAGTGTACCCTGTAACAACAACAACAATAATGATAATAATAATAATAATAATAATAATAATAAGAAGAAGAAGAAGAAGAAGAAGAAGAAAAAGAAGAAGAAGAAGAAGAAGAATATGAATAATAATAAATATTTCTAACTCGTTGAATTCCAATCCGTCTTATATACTACTTATTCTAATATTAATAACAGATACTAATAATAGTGAACTGATAACAATAAAACTAATATTAATAGCCCACATGGGTGATGTGGGATTTAAACGCGTTTTGATATGGTCGCCTGTCCCGTGCGTCCTGTCGTTACCTGAATGCAAGACTTGTGTATCGTCTCATTTACTACTAATTAGGGGCCTTTATTGCGGTCCACACAATATAAATTATATCAACTAGAATGCACTATAAAGCCTCAGATATACTTACAACCTGGATAAAACAGGAAATGTATAGCAGCGAATGGAAACACACCCACACCTCTCCGCGTGACACTGATGCATCCAAGGTTCTAGAAGGATGACGTTCGATTTAAACACCAGAGTTGTTTTAAAATTTACCTGTCACATACAGTAGCCCTTTAAACGACGTTGGAATGTCAATGTGCATTGAATTCATTCGTTATTCTTCGTATTTTGTTTAAAAAAAAAAAAAAAAACGTACACAGACAACCAGAGAATAATTTAAAACTCTTATGAGCGCAGGCAATGCACACGCGAATTAAATAATAGATTCAGTACTCTCAGCTAAAGCGGGATGCAGGCAATACCACGACTGCATGTAGTAATCACAGATATCATTCCATGACATGAATGATTCACTATAAAACAGAGTTAGTTTAATTGTTTACGAAAGAGAATTAGTAGGGGATAAATTGACGGAAAAATGGTAAGTGGCAACTCAACACTTACCAACAAGCTGTCTTCCCGCCCCCCCTCCCCTCCCCCCCTCTCTCTCTTTCTCTCTTTCCACTGTAAGAAGGGTTTTCACTGACGTTAGGTGAGATTTGGAGGTTTTAATAACTGGAAAGGTTAGACGTAGCTGTAAGAAATCCCTTCAGTACTTACGGTAGCGCTTTATTTATCTATTTATAGAAGCAGAGAGAGAGAGAGAGAGAGAGAGAGAGAGAGAGAGAGTTCAAATGTTAAGAAAGTAATAAAATATGGCCACAGACGAAGAAAAAGGATGATAATGAGGCCATAAGACTCATTATATATATTTAAAAAAAAAAAAAGAAGGTGGCAAAACAATATTACAGTACAGTAAAATTGTATTTAGAGGAAAAAAAATGAAGAAAACGAGAAAAGGGAGAAATGGAGGATTCAGATAAGCAACAATAGATAAATGATTAGCGTTTAGCAAACATGTACAGGAAAGAAAACGGTGATACGAAATTCAAAAGTAATCATTGCTTAAAAAAAAAAAGACCATTGATAAGTCGAGAAGATGGAAGAAATAAGACAGATAGGATACATTAAATTTTCAGAATATAATTAAAACGACAAATAATATAGGAAAAAAATAATCTCAAACTGATCACTAATATGATCCGATGTTTAACTTTCAAAAGCAAGGCCAATATTCTACTCGGTTAAGGAAGGTCCCTAATATCAATTTCTTGTCGATTTATTTTAGGACATGGCTGGTTAATAAAATTTTGTGTGTAATTTATGTACAGTATGGCGATATTGGAAGGATTTATATAACATGAAATAGGGTAATAAGGTGCAATGTGCAAAATAAATCGCTTAGAAAATGGTGCTAGGGAGCTTTCTTAATTGAGGAGAATACCGGCCAGTGAGTCATAATGAAGGAGTGCAGTTTTGCCATCTCTGTTCTCCCCTTCCAGCTTTTGACTTCCTCCACCAGCTTTTGACTTCCTCCACCAGCTTTTGACTTCTTCAACCAGCTTTTGACTTCCTCCACCAGCTTTTGACTTCCTCCACCAGCTTTTGACTTCTTCAACCAGCTTTTGACTTCCTCCACCACCTTTCGACTTCCTCCACCACCTTTCAACTTCCCCCACCACTTGCTCCACCACCGTTTGACTTCCCCCACCACCTTTTGATTTCCTCTACCGCCTTTTGACTTCCTCCACGACGTCTTAACTTCCACCACCACCTTTTGACTTCTTCCATCACTTTTTGACTTCTTCCGCCACCTTTTGACTTCATCACCTTTTGACTTCCACGATCTTTTGACTTCCTCCACCACCTTTTGACTTCCACGATCTTTTGACTTCATCACCTTTTGACTTCCACGATCTTTTGACTTCCTCCATCACCTTTTGACTTCCACGATCTTTTGACTTCCTCCACCACCTTTTGACTTCCTCCACCACACTAAACATTGTGTACAAAATGTAAGCCGGATCTATCGTTCAATGCTTCCATCTCTCTCTCTCTCTCTCTCTCTCTCTCTCTCTCTCTCTCACACACACACACACACACACACACACACACACACACACACACACACACTCATTTTGTGTTCTGACCGGCTATTCAGAAAAGCAGAGGGTAAGACAGGGAAGGTTGAAGCCAGAAGAGAGACAAGAGAACTGGTTGGGCTGGAAACATTACACGGCAGAGACGAGGAAGGTGCGATGGTCAGGCAGAGGGTGAGTAGGGAAGATGATGAGGCAGGTATGAGGGTGAGACAGGGAAAATGGTAAGACAGGTAGCAGGGTGAGGCAGGGATGGTGGTAATGCAGGCAGGCAGGTACGCGGGTGAGGCAGGGAAGGTGGTAAGGCAGGTAGGAGGGTAAGGCAGGGAAGATGGTAAGAGGCAGAGCGTTAGGTAGGGAAGGTGATAAAGCAGGTAAAAGGATGAGGCAGGGAAGGTGGTAAGGCAGGCAGGACGGTGAGGCAGGGAATGTGTAAGGCATATAGAAGGTTGAAGTAAGGAAGTTGGTAAGACAGCTAGGAGGGTGAGGCAAGGAAGGAGAAAAGGTAGGCAGTTAGGTAGGAAGGTGAGGCAGGGAAGGTGTTAAGACAGGAAGAGGGCGAGGCAGAACGGATGGTAAGGCTAAAGGTGAGGCAGAGAAGGCAGTAAGGCAGGGAGAAGTAAAAGGTAACTGGAAGGCTGGGTCGATTTGAATGCAGCGTTAAGCCGACTGCGTCTCAGGAGAGGAGGATGCCTGCATATTTTACGTTCTTCCCTTCTTCCCTTTTCTTTACCTTCTTTCTTTCTCCCCGTCTCACTTTCCGCTTCATGCTAATGATGGTGATGATAAGAAAATCACAAGGGGTATGGTTAGCCTATGACTGTTGGAACCACAAATAACCTGACTCACTTTTAGTCTGGGAGTTACGTGATAAATGGATGCGACTTTGACGTAGGTGAGGAGGTGAGGCAATGAGGCAGAAGTGAGGTTAATGAGGTGTGTGTATCAGTGAGGCACAGGTGTTGAGGTGAGGAGATGAAGGTAGAGTGAAGCAGAGAGTGGTTAATGAGGTGTGTGTCAAAGTGAGGCCTAGATGGTGAGGTGAGGTTCAGATGGTGTTACAGTGTGAGGTAAAAGTAGTAACGGTGTGGGATGGCAGTGAGACAAGAGGTGATGAGGTAAGAGATATTCTTGTCGCTTTTCAAGGTGACGGTGAAGGGCTCCCTTGCCAGCCAACAGTGTCAAGGGAAGCCGGTAGAGCAGGACTTAGGTCTCTAATTAGGTCCTTTGCTGAAGACGTTGATGAATGAGCGACACGACCAGCACATCACATCCAACATCACCAGACTCTGGGTAGGATGGGAAGAGAGGAGTGGAAGGGATGGGTTGGTATGATGGTGAGTGGTGGGTCATGACAGGGGAAGTATACATATCTGACGAGGGTCCAAGTCGATATAAAAGTGCTGCATCTTTCACAATTCATGGTGGTGTGAAATCAGATATATAGGATAAGTATCCCGTGTAAAAATTATTTAGCGCTATGGGAAATCGTGAAAGTTGAAATTAGATGTTTACTAACGATCTAATGCTGGAAAAATGGGGATGATCGTTGTCAGAAAGTAGTGGGAAAGACAGGATGGAATTGTGGAGGAAGGTGCAGGGCAAGACAATTACACAGGTGACGACTGGCGGCCCAGTAGACACCAAGGATCTCTCGTGACGTCAGGTGTTGCATCACTGGCGGCGTTGGCTATGGACGAAAGAAAATGAAATGAGGTGAGGGGAAGGGCATGGACAGGACGAGATAAGATGGTGACGGGGAAGAACTAAAATGGAGTAAGGAGTTGGCATGACAGACTGGTAGAGTGGTGGGTTGTTCAGGAGGATAGAGGCAGTATACCCTGTGAAGACGGTTGTTGTAAATGGGATGGGAGGGTTGTTGCTAAAGCTTAAACCAAAACTATCACCTAAAACAAGTCCACAAGCAATATGAACATTAACAGCAACAAGAGAGTACGTACACACCACTCTAGTACACCTCACCTTTACGACGCAAGTCAAAACAGTGGTGATGCACGCTGCATTATTTAGAGAGAGAGAGAGAGAGAGAGAGAGAGAGAGAGAGAGAGAGAGAGAAGGATAAAATACAAGCTACCACTATGAGTGGAGCATAGGAAGGGATTTAAAAGTTGCTGACGCGTGCAAAGAATACCACACGCCAGGCGAGCTGCAACACGAGGAGCGAAGAGCATAACACCTAGGAATATGAAGTGACAGACGTGTAGCCCCGTGAATATGAGGGAAACAGGGAGGCACACATCTTTTTTTTTTTTTTTTTTTTTTGCATAACACATACGAATATGATTGGGCACAAGCTGACCCTTGATTTTGATGAAAATGTTGTCATATATACCTTCCCTTGCACAGCATTTACGGATATGAAAAGGGAAAGGGAAGCGAGGACTTACACCCATCATCTCCTATAATGACAGGACGGAGGAAGACTGATAGTGGTACTGGAGGTCAATATTGCAATGCTAGGTAGGTCTGAGAAGGTCATATCCTTAGTGCGGGACCCGAGGGACATCTGGTGAAATATGGTGTGATGTGGTGTAGTGTAATGCATTTCTGTGTAATGTTGTAGAGCTTAGTGTACTGTAATCCTTTGCAGTGCAGGATAGTGCAGTTTAGTCTAGTTTAGTGTACAGGTAGTGTAGTGTTGTTTACCACAGCGTAATGTAGTATACTCTAGTGTGATGTAGTTTCGTGCAGTGTAGTGTAGTGTGGCATGTTTTAAATACAAGCCTGGTTGTCATAAATAATGGTTATGAAATACTGAGGAAAGTAAGGAGGACTGACGCTGTTGGCAGTCCTGGCCATAATATCATTTGCATTACTGACAAAATGAGTCGGATGTTTCTTGCAGCTACGCAGGTTCTTGCATGGCTTAAAACCAACAGGCTTAAATATCAAAACTCCTCTGCAAACTCAAGATACTTTCCAGCAAGTTCAATCATTACACGCCTCTCAATCTCCACATGCTCTCTTCGACACACGGCACACACGAAATCAGCAATATTTCGCAGTCTGCCTCTAATACCACCATATCCCTTATGCACCCGCTTATCACAAACACTGCACAAGATGGAATTACTTCCCCCACCCTTGCAGCAAAGTGCACGTGACCACACTCCCTATGCTCCGACAGTACCGCCACCAGTCAACTCTACCGACAGTAAAGGTACATACTGTCTCTCTTTTCATTTCTCCTGTGGTAATTTGCATATATATGAATAAATATAAATAGACAGATATCTATCTATCTATCTATCTATCACCGATAGATAGATAGATAGATAGATAAAGAAGACTAATCGTTTCAGCAGAAGACTTCAACCATACTCGTGCATTATGATAGTGGCGTAAAAAAACACAGTACGTGATATCTCCATATCCACTAACCAAACGTGGCATCCAAGTCATACTGAACGTACACTTCACCACTAACATCCAACATTATTACCCTTTGTAAAATCATATACAGGTTAGCCAGGAACCAAACACGGAAACAAGAAAACGCAAAAGTTATCATCAGAGTTCCCAGTGAAATGGTCAACATATAAAGTCATTTATCATTCATGACGTACTAAGCGAGAAGCATTGGGGTTGGGGGGGGAGGAGCGGCGGTGGAAAATGATGATCCTGTAACAACAAGCACAGCAAGACTTTGTAGCCCAACTCCACAGGAGGAGACTATGAAACCTAGAAGTTGACCACACACACACACACACACACACACACACTATCTATCTATATATCTACATACCTAGGCTGCTTCCCTTAAAGAAAGGGAGGTAGCCGAGACTGGACGACACACTCCCAATTTACTCATCCACACACACACACACACACACACACACACACACACTATCTATCTATATATCTACATACCTAGGCTGCTTCCCTTAAAGAAAGGGAGGTAGCCGAGACAGGACGACACACTCTCAATTTACTCATCCACACACACACACACACACACACACACACACACACACACACACACACACACACACACACACACACACACACACACACACACACATTTATTCGTATCTTAGCCCCAAGGGAAGAAGAAATCGATCCTCACCGCACCACACTGCACGAGGGTCAATAGAGCAGTGCAGGCAGCGACATCCACAGCAGGGCCCGACAATAGAGCTGGTTTCCCCCTGCCACATCATAATGGTCCCATCTCTTACCCGCACCTGATCTGATCAGCTGATCAGCACACACACACACACACACACACACACACACACACACACACACACACACACACACACACACACACACACACACACACACACACACAAATAATACCACAGTTAGTCGTAAAAAGATTTCCGTAACATCATCATGGTTAGTTCTAAAACTGTCCTGTCTCGGTTGGTAAGAAACACAAGGTCCGAACCTCTTCCTGATCCTCCTCTTCCATCATCATCATCATGGAAATAACCAGCAACAGGGAAAAATTAAAACACTTGAATTGTATTCCAAACTACTATAGATACCACATAACCACACACTTAACTCGTTAGTATCTTTTTTCTTACATATCTTGCAGACTAACCAAGATCATGGTAATTAGCCATCATGTTTTAATACTGGCTTTGGTGAGAGAGAGAGAGAGAGAGAGAGAGAGAGAGAGAGAGAGAGAAACTGCTTAAACATATCCCTCTCGATTAGACATAGCTACAATACTATACGAGACTGGACAACTTGAAGGTACGCTGGAATAGTTAATTGTCCAATAACTTAATAACACCAGATAACACCTTGACTCACTATGTTCCAAATAATCATTCTTACGTTGTGGTATCTTCGACTTATAACTTAGTAGCTGACCACACCATTAAGGTCATGCCAGGTCGTTCATCATCACACGACAAACATTCAGTATTTAACATTCATACACTCACTGGGGAGGATGACTGGTGCTTACTGCTCCTTTTAAGGTCATACTTTTCTTATTCTTAACACTCACTCACTCTTCACTTTCTCACATTCTCTCCCTCTCTCTCTCTCTGTGATGGCTGGAGTGGCTACCCCCTCTCATTTCAGAGTAACTCTCTTCAACTTTTTTCTCACCCTGTTTGCATTTCCCTGTGGTCAAAGTTATTTTTACTGTCTTCCTGCCTCTTCATTGTCGCCGGCATCCCGTTCTCTCTCTTTTGCACACACAAAAATAGACACTCTCTCTCTCTCTCTCTCTCTCTCTCTCTCTCTCTCTCTCTCTCTCTCTCCGCCTGTCAACCCACACACCACAAATACTTTACAACTCAAATAATATTTAAAATCATTTTCAATTTGCGACCTAAGTAAATCTGCCATTACCGTACTATAAATAACCATTCAAGCAAAAATTCTGTGTCTGTGATTGTCTGGCCACTAAACCATCAGACCACTAGACCATCAGGCATTTTAACAACATATTAGTGAAAAGAACTACCAGAAACACAGATTAAAAAAAAAAAGATGGAGTGACGTAAATGTAGCAAAACGCCATTCTGCCAATGTGAGGGGGAATGTGAGGTTATAGCTGCGACGCACGACTCTGAGGTTGTCATTATCGTACCCTGGCAACCTATCATTCAAAAGTGCGTCTAATTTCGTATCATATTATATACGAATCATATTATTATGCACGAATATATTATACACGAATATTATACACGAACATATTATACACGAATCACATGCGTCTCATATTATACACGAAATCACACGCACTTTTGAATGATAGGTTGCCAGGGCACGATAATAACCTCAGAGCCGCGCACAGCGACTAGCTGTAAGGAGTGATCAGCATGTATTTATAATGACCATGAGCTCCAGTTCAGTGGCGTACCGAGGGGGGGGGGCCATGCAGCCATGGCCCCCCATCTTTTGCATAGATAGATAGATAGATATAGATTTAGATACAGATATAGATATAATATGAATCAAAATATAATAAAACTGATTTTTATTTTCCTTGCCATTATACGAGGTTTTTATATTAACATGCAGTTCTAAAGGAAAAAGTGCAGTTCTGAAGGTAAATGTTTCAGTCCAAATTACAGAAATAAACAAGAACAATGTTTCCTCAAATAACATTAAAATACTTCTTTCTCAGATAACTTAATTTCCCCCTACCTACATACACTGATAACAAAAACAGTTTCAAAATCCAGCTTAAATAATGCATACCTGAATAAACTGCGTATGCACTATACTCAGTGGTATCTCAAAAATGACAGTTTTATGATTTTATCCACAGGTTGTTCTGATACTGCTCATCAGCTTCATCTGTTTCAACTGAATTATCAGCAAGAAAATTATGTTGGATATGTCTTGTCTTTAACTGTTTGTAATTGAGACTAATACAGTGATTAAATTATCATAATTTTTTAATGTTATTAGTTGATTACAGTTGTAAACTTGTTTGATCGAAATGTGAGCGTTTGAATTTTAGTAGTATAGGGTTATTGGAGTGACTGAATCATAACACAGTGGCACAGAGTACTTAGAAATGACTTGAGAAAATGCTATATTTATGTCGTATACCCATTCCATATGACCTCAAAATGAACATAAAATTGGCCAAAATACAAAATTATCTTGGGGGGGTTTTACAGCCCCCCCCCCGAACCCCCCAGCTATACGGACTCGCGGCGCACGCCAAAGTCATGGGCTGCACAGTTAAAAAGATTTACCCCCCCCCCCCATTTTTCAACTTTCTGGGTATGCCACTGCTCCAATTTGCTGACACTTTTTTACCTTCCTCCTTACTCTTTCCCTTTCTTACCTCTCTGCCTCCAGACTTTACTTCCTTGTATTCTTCTCAGAGTTTTCTACCATCCCTACCTCCTCGAATTCCTAGCTCCTCTTCTCCATCTCTGCGTTCTAGCCTTCTTTCAGTATGATCTACCTCACCCTCATTATTCTTAGCTCTTTTTTTTTTTTCCTCCATTATTCGTTACGCACTTTCTTCCTTTCCTATTTACAAAGAGCACACCCTCTTCCTCCACGCTCCATCCACAGAGACTCAGTGTGAAGTAATGGCGGGATTTGTCATTTACTTTTATAATTACCCATCATTTGTGGACTTAACCTCACACGTCGCTAATGTTGCCGTGGGTGGAGCACATCAGAGGGATTATGTGGTAATAGCAGTAATAAATACTGCATTACAATCTTGTAGGATTTTAGCTGTGTACTCTGACGTCTCCCCTCACTTCTTCACCCCCTGCTGCAGCTAATATCAACACGGTTTAATAAATTGTGTGTCCAAATCTGCCTTGTTGTAATATCAGTAGCCACAGTTTTCACGATATTTGAGCGAATCGAATAAGGTGGTTATTCATGTCACGTTCAACACCAAGATAACAAAATACAAAAGCATTTGACTGCCCCGCCACTGGACAATTTACTGCTAAACAGCAACTGTGTATTACAGTACCAAGGCTGGTATTCACACCAGACTGGAATGAATCAGCAGTGAAGGAACTGAGTATCATAGCACCAGAGTTGACGTTCAAACCATAGCCATATGTTTATAACACTCATTCAACACTGATGGCAGCTGTAGGTCAAACCCATGTACTATCTGCCCTGGCCGGCACTGGAAAGGTAATCAGAAAATAATAAATTATCATGATAAGGAGGGGACATCCCCTCTATCATATGGCTTGAGATAGACCCATGTGATTGTTTTGGATGGGGCAAGGCAGCTTCCCACCAACGATGTATGGTTGAGTACACTCAGACACACGGCAAACCATGAGAAAATCTTCCTGTACAGGAACAGGTCTGATGCAGCAGAAAGGGATGCTGCAGCCCTGGCCACCTCATCACCACACTCAGTCTCTTATATCTGGCAAGCATGTGAACTGCACAGGAACAGGCCTGATGGGTCACAATGGGATGGTGAAGCCCTGGCCATCTTATCACCACACTCAGGCTATGATGTCTGGGCAACAGGTGAACTGTACATGAATAGGTCAAGCGGAGCAGAATGGGATGGTGCAGCCCTGACCACCTCATCATCACACATTCTGTGATGTCTGTGTTGGCTTTTGTTGTGACAACTGATGTGTTTACCTAACATTCCAGCATCTTGTTTGCATTGAAGAGGACGAGGAAGAGAGGGATGAAGGAAGGAGGAAAATCAGAGAGAGAGAGAGAGAGAGAGAGAGAGAGAGAGAGAGAGAGAAACTCTGCAAATGTACAGTACAGACTTTCTCCTTACTACCAATCAGAAGCGAATATTTTAGTGTTGTACTGTACATATTTCAGAAAGAACCAACTATTGTAATGTGAGATACCTAATAATCCTGCTTTAGGTTATCAGTCGCTAAGGGAAAGGGTGTAACACACACACACACACACACACACACACACACACACACACACACACACACACACACACACACACACACACACACACACACTACCAGTACAGTGCAACCACACTAACTCACTTCCTCACATTACAGATCAATGGTATTCACAGTACTCTATGTCACTGTATCACGCTGCAGTGTGGAGGTGGAGGGGGAACACAAAGATAAGGCAATGCAACACTGCATTGTCTGTGTGAGATACATGCTTGTGGAGTCAGTAGAATATTCCTTTCACAAACATATGGGAGTAAAGCCATAGGTGGAAGTAATGTTAAAGTAAAGAAAAACCGTATAAAGGGTTGGAGAGGAAAGGTGAACCGGAAATGAAAAGTGCAGGAAGGAACGGAAAAAGAAGGGTAAGACAGAATATAACGAACTGAAGTTACAGAAATGGAAGATAGAGGAAGCAAGAAGAGGGAAGAATTTAAGGAAAAGGGGACACAAAATTGATGAGGGGAGAAGTGGGAAAGAAAAGAATGTGATAAGAAATGAAGGGAAAATGGAGGAAAGAGGAAATAAGAAGGAAGTGAGAAAGGAAAATCAAAGCAAGGCAAGGAAGAATAAAAAGTAAAAGGAATAAGCGACAGTAGAAAAGGAGGAAAGAGAATGAAGGAAGGAAGGATAAAAAAAAATGTTAAAACGTAACGAAGGAGGGAGGAGGCCACTGTCAGAAGGGAAATGGCATTTTCTTTTTGTTTGTCAAGAAGCAAATGGTGATGAGATGTGAAGGGAGAGAGAGAGAGAGGGAGTGAGAGAGAGAAAAGAACTGAGGTAAGGAAAGGGAGAGAGAAAGGGAAGAAAATGGAAAGGATGTTGGAAAGAGAGAGAGAGAGAGAGAGAGAGAGAGAGAGAGAGAGAGAGAGAGAGAACACTACTGTCTTCTCCATTAGGGTAATGTTTCCGCCATCAATTTCACTTTCCTTCGTCACTGCATCTTCATGACACTTCAGTAACAAAAACAATAATTCTCCCATCTAAATCTGCCTTATAGTCTTCCTATACCTTCTATTTTCTCCCTTTCTTCCATGCTTTTCGTCCACTCTATCCTTCCTACACTTCATTCTTATTTTTTCTTCCGGTCTTGTTCCTCTCCACCTCTCCTCTCTTAACACTTCCTTCCTGTCTCTCCATCTCTCGTATCATCATTACTCCTCTCATTTCCCACATAATCTCTCTCTCTCTCTCTCTCTCTCTCTGTTTCGTTTCTAACGCACATCGTTTATGATATACTCTGTAGCCTTCTCACTCTCCTCTCCCCTTTTTTTTCCTCTCCTCGCCCTGCCTCCCTGCCTTTTCTCTCTTCTTTCTTCGCTTCTCTCACTCACTCGCTAACTCTCCCATTTTCACTTCCCGTTCGTACCAGTTGTTTTCTTTCATTCCCTAGTCTTCCCATCGCCTCTTGTGTTACATTCCAAACTACATCCATCCAGGTTGTGTCCTTTATCATTGACTCCTCCATATCCCGAAAATTTTGATCAATAAAAGGACAACCAAGGGCTTTAATCGAGTGCGTGTAGGAGTGACAGTGTAACTGTTAACGTATGAGTGTAAAATAGTGATTGTCAGAGTGAATGAGAGTGAGTCTTCGAAAATTTGAATAAAATACTGTGACCGCAAAAGAAAGAGCAGTAAATGAGAGATTGAGTAACAGCAAGAGAAAGCCACCATAAGAAATGTGAAAGAAAAGTGAAAGTATTGATGATAGACACAGCGGAAAAGAGGATGTAAGCCGTGTGTGTGTGTGTGTGTGTGTGTGTGTGTGTGTGTGTGTGTTAGTCATATATAAACATATATAAATAAATAAATAAATAAGGCACTGCAGCCTTGGCACCCTAATACATACTCTTTACGGCAATCAACAACTTCCCATCTACTCCATATATTCTTAATACTTTCCACAATCCTTGTCTATCCACTCTCTCATATGCTTTCTCCAAATCCATACAACTTCTTTTCCTTCTCTAGGAACTTTTCCACTAAATATCTAAGAATGAATGTGGTAGGTCTCCATATTATAATTGCAAATCATACTAGATAGATAGATAAATAGATAGATAGAGAGACAGATAGAAGCAGGAAGTCAAATGATGAGAAGGTGTTGTGTCTGCGAGAATCTAGCAGCGCTAAACATGCTTACACGGAGGAAAGCTGACGACAGCGGCCAGTAAGGAGATGATGCAGTTAGCTGTCAGCAGTCCTCTCGTGAGAAAGATCTAGTCCACCCACGAGGAACACATGTGACACACCCCTGCTATACCAGAATTTAGGAAAGAGAGCTCAGACCTAGATTAGCCACCGAACAGGCTAGAGAGAAGGAGACAAGCGACCCTAGAGAGAGGTCGAGACGGAGATTAGCCTTAGAACAGGAAGAGAGAGAGAGATAGCGAGACAGGGAGGTAGCTACCCAGGACTTATACTATTATACCTGTTTAATATTTCCAAGACAAATAAAAATAGTCCCATACTATTCTTTACCTCTCCCGTCACTACATGACATCTGGTGGGGAAACTACTACAAGATATAAAAGCCGCTCGACCACAAGTCTAAAAGATACGCCTCTACAAGCAAATACAAAGTCGCTGCATTATGATACAAAGTCTTTATGACATGAATGTCTGATTTACACAACCTCTTCCATTCCTAAAACCTCCCTGTTCTTCTCCAGCAAATTCCTCTGTTATTTCCCTAAGTCTGTCAATAAGCAGGCGGTGGCCTAATCGGTAGAGAGGTGGCCTGCAGTCCTAACGGACCCAGGTTCGAATCCCGGCTGGGGCAGGGAACAGTTTAAGGATTTGAATTTCATTAAATCAGGCTTTACTGATCTACCAGAAGACCCGCTGACATGTCGTAAAAATACCCCCGCTAATACCAATACACCAGTCCTGTATGAGACAGCCTTAGCATGTATTCAATATGGACGGTGGGTGTTAGCGCCGAAGTGGTGACATGTAGAGGTGTATGGTATGTAGGAGGACTGCTGGGCCTTGATAGCAGGCTGTGAAGCCTATGCCCAGAGTCGGACACATAAAAAAAAAAAAAAAAAAATACTACCTTATACTTTTCCTATTACACTAAGAAGACAAATGCCCCTATGATTACCGCACACTTCTGTTTCCCCTTTTTCTTTGTACAGGAGAATAATTATACCTGACTTCCAATCCTCCGGGACTCTACCTTCCTCTCAGGCCAATCTGCACATCTTCCACATACATTGTACTACTATCTCTCCACCATGCTTCAGCATTTCACCACACACTCCATCAATTCCTGGGGCTTTCCCCATTTTGACTTACTTCATTGCTTCCACAACTTTCATCCTACTGATTTCTTCCTCTATTCTCACATCCCTCCATCTCCTAGCCATTCCCCAGCCACTTATACTTGCATTACTTTCATTCTCTATGTTCAACAATTCCTTAAAGTGTTCTCTTCATTTGCTCACACTTTTCTCCCTTCTCCTATTACTCTACCATTGTTATGTTTCACTCCCCGACTAACTTCTTTGACACCCTGTCTAACTCTCTTTACCACTTTCCGGAACATTTCCTTACATTCCCTCCCCTTTACACTCAAATTCCTTCCAAATTCCTCGACTGTCTTCTTACTCTCTTATACCAATCATTTCATCTCTCTTCCCCTCTTCCCTCTGTCAACTTCTTCCACGCCCTTGCTTCTCATGCACTTACTATATGCTTTCTTCTTTTATGCCAGAGCCCGTCTCACCTCTTCATTCCACCATGCTGTTCCCTGTACCCCCTTTTGTCTTCTCTTCACCCCACACACCACATCACATGCTGCACAGATTTCTTCTGTGAATGTGTTGCACACAGTTTCCACGACCGCCATCTGCTCCAATCCATACTTACCCAATTGCTCCTCCACTTCCCCCTTATATTTTGCCTGTTTCCATCTTCTTGTAATCTTTCCACCTTCCTTGTATGAACTACTTCCTCCTGTCCTCCCCTTCTTCTATTTCTCCATTTCCTTTGGACCTTGATTCTAACCACCACCAAATGGTGGTCAGAAAGTCCACTCCCCCAGCCTCTACATGCTATTGCATCCATTACACACCTTCTCATCCTTTCATCCACACATCTATAATCAATCATTGCCTTCCGTTCATTCAGTTCACCACCCACTCTTCTCATCACTAACCACATATACCTATGGATCATTTTGTGTCTGAAGAGGATATTGGCTATCACCAACCAACTCCCGGTACAAATGTCAGCTAGAGCACTGCCATTCTCATCCATCTCTGCAGGCACACCTGACTTACCAATTATTCCATCCACCTTCACATTCCCTACTTTTCCATTCATATCTCCAATTCAAAACACTGTCTCATTCCTTTCAAACTGTTCCATGTTTGCTTCCACATTTGTCCAGAACTCTCTCACTCTGCTTGAACGACCTTGCATGGCGCATACATGCACACAGTCTCCCACATTTGTAGTCCAACCTTCAGTCTTACCCACACAATCCTTTAGCCAACTGATCCATACTCTCCGATATTCTCCTTCCATCTGTTACTCAACAATACACACTCCCTCTTTTGCCCTCTCATTCTCACGTACTCACTCACGCACATATACCCCATCCATACTCCCATTCTCTCACACTCGTCTCACCATTTAGTTTCAGTTAATCCACATACTGTACATCCACTTTAGCACCCTCAAGCACTTGGGCAATCTCTCTCTCTTTCACCTCATCATTTGCACTACTTACATTCTATGTCGCAATCCGAACCATGTCCTTTGTCCAGCCCTTAGTTGTCACCTGTTGGCCAGTCCTGGTCCGAGGCTTTTTGTTTGTATTTTTAGTTAGATGTTTTCCAGTGTCATATGCACGGAGTGACTTTATGCGGGAAGTTACTGTTCCCTTCTCTATTCAGCCTAAATTAATGTAACCTAACCAAACCTTACCTAACCTAATCTAACCTTATCCTAGATCAACCTAACCTAAATAAACCTAAATTAAACTAACCTTACTTCACGAAATGACTGATTTCAGTCTGTCTGTAACATACATATGTATATTTTATATATCTGTATATCGACCTATAGTTACATATAGGTCGATAAGACATCCAGCTTTCTCCATGACACATATATTTCAATAAATATTGTTGACAAGCGGCACAATACTTGAGATAACATGCACATACTTTCAGCACGGTAACTAAAAGGGCACTCGGGGCATGCACACTGAGCGGAACGGTAACTTCCTGCATAAAGTCACTTCGTGCATACGACACCGGGGAGAGGCACTAACCCTCCTCCAACCCACTTGTTGTCACCTAGGGAACATGTGTTAATTGGTTATAAGGTTTCCATCCAGCACTGTCTATGATTTCCTGGTTTACAGGAAATCATTTGGCTTGCCACTTAATGTAGAGCTACCCTAAAAACAGAGTGCCACTACATTAAGTGGGTGGATGATGAGAGCCTCCACCTACCACTAAGTGATCTAGTGACTTAAAATGATATAATTGCATACTAATAATATACAGTCAAATTATGTCACATTTAGCATTTACATAATTGCAGACTAATAAACATAAAATTATGCCATACTTAGCACTTACATATATTAAGCTAGAATAGTAAAATGCACATTGTCTTACTAGCGATAAATGCTTTATACGACAGTCTGACAGTATATCATCACCTTAACCTGTGGTATAGCTCCGATAACATTGTGTAACAAAGAATTTGTTTATTAAATTTTTTTGTCTTGTCAGACTCAGTTTTCCACACTGATCCCAATGGTGTATGTTCTGTTTGTCTATCTCTAAGCTTTTGTCAACAACTGGCAACTGTATGTTTCCAGACTTGTTAAGGGGTTATCACACGGCACCTCGTATCAGGAATGGCCGAGGAATATTTAAGTGGAACAAAACTTGGACGCTATCACACACGTTCCTCGTATCCTCGGCAATGGACATGCTTCTCACACTGTTGCCAGAGCCCTGTCTCGCTACCATGGAAGGTGATCGCTGTCGCTGACTCGGTAGAAAATAACTGCCTCAATATTTCTATAATGGCGAATTCAGCTGCCCTAGTCCAGGAAATTTGTGATGAAGCCATTGTAGTCTACTGATTAAGCAGTATGTTGTTGTTGTTGTCATGTTTTCAGGTGGTGACTGGTAGCAGTACGTCTGGTAACAGTACGTCTAGCTGCAGTGGAGTCCTCAGTTGTAAACACGTGATTATTTTATCGACATCACAGTTTCCTCAGTATAAGAAATATTAACTCTTTATAAGGGTTTCTAAATGATTGATATTTATTCTAAAATATTAATAAGTATTCAGCGTTAGGCTAAATGTTCAACGCTGTAGTATGATATATTCTCTGTTGAGTCGCTTGGGTTTTGGTCACACTGTATTGCACGTCGTATCCTCAGCAGGAATCCATCCAGATGAATTCCAAATGTCCGTGGTTTCGTCGGCAATTGTACAAAGTTACCGTTCCGATTTACCATCGTATCCTTGGCAAACCTCATATGAAGTGCCGTGTGATAGCCCCTTTACTATGCGCAGATGCAATGGTTTGTCATATCACTTACCACATCTCTCTCTCTCTCTCTCTCTCTCTCTCTCTCACACACACACACACACACACACACACACACACCATGCAGATGTGGCTGATATGACCATTATTGCATCAAGCAACACAGATTGAGTAAGTTCATTTGATGAGCTAGTCTCACATTGCTAGTTTGGCTGATCGACGTGATTTTCAGCTGTTCCTAAAGGTGTTTCTATTGATGAGAATGACCAGTAGACATTCTTGCAAGCTGTCAGCCGATACATTTTGTTATGTATTGTTATGGGAGTGTATATTACGCTGCACTCTTAACCCTTACAAGCACCAAAAGGGATAAGATAAAGTTTAAGAAAACTAACTTAACTTTACTGTACACTATAACATACACAACCAAAGAAGAAACCAGGGTTCGTTTAACAAAAGGGGAGGATTCTTATAGGCCTCAGAATACGAATATAAAACAAGTTATTTCTTACCTAACCAGAATACACTCAGTGGAAGCAAAGTACTCACAAAGCTCGAGGAAACGTGGAGACTTCGAAGGTTAAATCCAGATATAAATCACACACTAGTGTAAATGGAGGAGTGAACCAAAAATGGGAAATTGAACACAAACAGTGTGTTTTGTAATCAAAGTCACGTATTGAGTAGTGTTGGGGAAAAGTGCAACACAATGTGACAAAAGTGTAACGTGACAGTAAATGTGTACAAATGTGAACAAATGACAAAATGTGTACAGGGGTGTGTGTACAAAATGAGATAAAAAATCTGTCTCTTCACACTTTCCTGGAGCTTATAAAGGAGACTTACTCTGCCTTTCTCAGCTAATTAACCACTAGGCTGTCTTATAAATAATCTCTGTCCATACAGAAACAATAGAGGCACCTGCTACCAATGAGGGCCTCATACACTTCAGACAGAACCAATTGCGTGCCATCAAGAACGTGACGACAGCGCCATTTAGGCTTCTAATTGGCAAACATCCCTACTTTTGCTCCTCCCACATTATGTCACACCCACAGTTCAAGGACAAGAGGAACTTTCTGAGTAAATTGTGAGAATAACATCTGGTGTCTTATCAGTTGAGAAGGCAAAAGTGACCTCTTGGTTTTACCCTAACAGGCAGCAAAACTGATAAGTGAAAATATTTAATGTTTTCTTAACGGCTCGCTTCTCTCTCCTTTCATTATCATCCTGTTTCTATTTCACCTATTCGCTACTGGGGTAACTACGCCAGTGACAGTATGTGGAGAATATATTGGCCCCAAGATGTTCAAACACAAAATCAACCTTGATACCAAATTTGCTCGTGCATACAAAGCATATTTTGGCGTGGCAATGGGCGATCAATATAAAGATTTGGCTCCACACTACACTTTTGGTAGCTGTCGGTCTGCGCTTGAAGCTTGGCTACAAGGAGTTAGAAAGAAGATGCTTTTTGCATTTCCGAGAGTGTGGCGAGAACATCTGAATCACCACGACGATTGTTATTTTTGCATGGTTGATATCAGTGGTGTGAAGAGCATTAAGGAGACACTCCACAACTTCCCAATCAGCAAGAACTGAATGACTTGGTCCGGGATTTAGGACTCACCAAGTGCAATGCGAGCTGCTGGTGTCATGTCTAAATGAATGGAACTTGTTGGATCCCAGTTGGAAGCTGAGTTACAGGAATCACCATGGCAAGTTTGCATCCTTCTTCAAATTTTGTGAAGAAACCTGGTTGTGTTATTTTTTTGATGTTCAGGGTTTGTTCCAGGCCATGGGAGTGGATTACAAAGCCTCAGAATCATACATGGCAACTCTTCATAGACAGTTCCGTGAAGAGCCTAAAAGTCGTACTTATGCATAACGGCAATGAACTCCCATCAATTCCAATTGCACAGTTTGTGGAAATGAAAGAAGGCTATGAGAATGTGAAGATTTATCTGACAGAGATCAAGTACCCAAATCATAAATGGGAGGTTTGTGGGGATTTCAAAATGATTTTGTTCCTACTTGGAATGCAAGGCGGTTATTCGAAGTACTCATGTTTTCTATGTTTGTGGGACAGACGGAGTGATGCAGAACATTTCAAGAGGAATGACTGGCCTCTCAGAGAGAGTCTCACACCAGACTCGTGCAACGTTCTGAGAGCTCCACTGATCTCCAGAGAGAAGTTATTGCTACTGATGCTACACATAAAACCTGGTCTTGTGAAACAATTCGTGAAAGCCATCGACAAGGATGGCTATGCATTTTTGCATATCCTATCAATGTTTCCCAAGTTGAGTGCGGCAAAGGTGATGGCTGGCATATTCACTGGGCCATAAATTCAAAGAATGCTTGCAAGTTGTGAACTCCAGGATAAAATGACTGAAGATGAAACGCACACTTGGAATGCTTTCAGAGGAGTTGTGGAAGGTTTTCTTGGTAACCAGAGGAGACCAGATTCCGCACAGCTCGTCGAAGACCTGATCGGCACATTCCACCACCTTGGATGCAGAATGTCAATCAAATTGCACTATCTACATTTCCACTCTGATTTCTTCAAAAGCAAATTTGGGTGCAGTCAGTGAGAAGCATAGCAAACGTTTCCACCAGGACATTCTGGTGATGGAAGCCAGATATCGGGGCAGGTAGAACGAAGTGATGATGGGCAATTACACTGGGGATTGTCCCACGATTGACATCACAGCTACAAAAGAAAGTCAAGATCAAAACTGCATGTCTAGATACTACGTGCCTTGCATTCCTTGTGACATTACTGTTTGCTCATTTAAAGGTTATATTCATAATATAACCCCAGAAATATATAAATTCTTGGACATTCTCAACATTCTCGAAATGGTAACAAGTTGCAGTTCCTGTCCTTGTATGATAGATATGTTGTTGCATAATTCCTGTAACTCTATATTAACACAAAAACAAATAGCAAATTCGGAATCTATGCACTGACATTGATCAGAAACAGTGTAAAAATCAACATAAACAAAAGTTGGTTTAAGTTTGTCACACAGTGTAATGCCTGTGGGCTCTCCCAAGAAGCGGCGGCTGTGTTAATTTCGAGCTGCTAATTGAGAGACCCTCAGGCAGTGCTTCTTTGTTAATCCATGGCTGAGAGGCATCTGGGTGTACCTTGAGCGTTACGGAAGTTATTCTCTCGGGCATGGAAGCATGCATAACTTTCTACTATCTTGAGACTAATAAAAAAAAAATCTTTGGTTTAATCACATTTGTTCTAATGTTGTCCACAACAAGGAGAAGGGAAGGCCTACGAAAAGTATCATATCCAACCCACCCCTGAATCTCATCTCTTTTATGTCTCCGCCTGGAATCGTGCTAAATCTGTTTTTTGCTCTGCTAATACAAATGCTCTAAACTCTCCAACTCAATATTCTTCCTGCTCCTTCTGGCACCCTGCCAGAAGCCTTTCTAACAACTTTACCTCATCATCCTTCCCTCTTCTTTTGCACTTTGATGGCTCTGCAGCTATTTTTTCTACTGATAAAGCAGAACTCTGCATAGGCTCTCTCCTCCAGTTCCACCTTAAACGATTCTGGTGCTGTTCCTTCATCACTTCTCTCCTCTGACTTCCTCATGGCTGACAGTAAAATTTCTTCAATTGGTGTGTTTTCCGCCATCACTGGTCTCAATACTAACAAGGCATTTGGGTCTGATGGGGTCCCTCCTGTTGTCTTCAAGAACTGTGCTCCTGTTCTAACACCCTGCCTAGGTAAACACTTTTGCTTTTGTCTGTCAGCTTGTACCTTTCCCTCCGGCTGGAAGATTGCTCATATTCAGCCTGTCCCAAAGAAGGGTGACCATTCTCAGCCCTCTGACTATCCCCTAATTGCTTTAAAATCCTGTATTTCAAAAGTTTTTGAATCTATTAAAAAAAATATAAAGCACCTATCCTAGCACAACTTTCTTTTGGATTGTCGGAATGGGTTTCACCAGGGATGCTCCACTGGAGATCTTCACAACTACTTTTCAGACTCCTGGTCATCCTCCTTTCGGGACTTTGGAGAGAGCTTTGCCATTGCGCTTCACATCTCAAAGGCTTTCGATCGAGTTTGACATAAACCTTTAATTTCCAAATTTTCCTCTTACATTTTCTATCCTTCTATCTCTCCTTTCATCTCTAGCTTCCTTTCTGGTAGTTCTACCGCTGCTGTTGTAGACGGCCATCGTTCTTCTAGGGTTATCAGTAGTGGTCTTCCTCAGGGCTTTGTCCTATCGTCAACTCTCTTCTTTTTATTCATCAGTGACCTTCAAAACTGTACATCTAACCCTATCCACTCATTTGCTGATGACCCCACCCTTCACCTTTCCATCACTTCCTGCAGCGTCCTTATCAGGAGTTACTTCAGCAAACAAAGGATAATTCTTTGGCACACCTAATGTCTGACTTGGCTCTTATCTCTGGGGTAAAAGTAATCTTGTTTTCAATGCATCAAAACTCAGTTCTTCTATCTTTCAACCCGACAAAATCTTCCACAGGAGGATCCTTTAATTTCTAACAGTATCCAATTCAATCCTGCATCATCTTTAAGCATACTTAAAGTTTCATTCTCTAGGGATTTATCTTGGAAAGATCATATTACCTCTCCTATAAAGCTGCTTCCAAGAGATTAGGTGTTCTAAGCTAACTTCGTGCTTTTTTTCCCCTGTACAGCTGTCGACTTTATACACAGGTTTAATTGCTGCTGTGTAGAGTACAATTCTCATGTGTAGGGAGGATCCCCACTTACAGCTCTTAACAACAAGGTGGAGTCAAAGGTCTTTCCATCATATTAACTCTCCTCCTCTTACTGACTCCCTTCAACCTTTGTCTCTTTGCCACACTGTTACATCTTCATCTCTTATATATCACTACTTCAATGGTAACTGCTCCTCTAAACTGGTTGTTTGCATCCCTCCAGTACTCAGGCTGGCGCTTAGCTTCCCGTCTAGCAACAAACTCTCATCCCTTTTCTGTCCAGCTCTCTAACGCAAGAGTTAACCGTGACTCCATGTCCACAGCAGGTCAACTCTGGACCTGTCTCTCTGTCAGTATTTCTTGTTGCCTATGATCTTCAGTCATTCAAACGAAATTTGTTCAGGTATCTTGAAATAAATGGATCTTGAATTTGGCTCTGTTATCTTGTTACCCTTTCCCGCCCCGGAGGGGCTCGAGGACAGGTATTGTTTTCCGTCGGTTTGTTTGTTTGTCTGTCTGTCTGTTAACAATTTTACGCAAACTACTGGTGCGATATTGATTAAAATCACAGGGTTGATGAGCTATGACATTCTAATCACGTGATAAATTTTTGGGCCAAATTAGGCCAAGGCCAAGGCTGTAGGCCAAAAAATTAAAAAAAAAAAAAAAAAAAAGGGACAGGTAAAAATCGTTTTCCGATATAACTACTTTGAAATTCGTCATATCGACATGAAACCAAAACCTAAAGATGCATCTGTCACATCTGCATCCCATAACATGCCTCATTACATCAGGCTGTCATCGTCCAGGTAGCTGTAGGGAGGTCAATGTCACGTGGGTCGGGCCTAAAATTTCAAATGGGCATGCAATCGTCAATATTCACCTGATTTACTCCAAATTTGATATGTGACATCTTTGACTAGATATCCTGTTGTATTTATATGTCAGCACTACTATGACTGCCGGGAAAGGGTTAGCTGTGCCTTGGCACCGCTTCTTGTTTTTGCTTCTTCTTGGAGGAAACAATCTTGCACACTCACCTTCTCCATTTCCTCTCTCTCTCTCTCTCTCTCTCTCTCTCTCTCTCTCTCTCTCACACACACACACACACACACACAAATGCATACTACCAGCTCCCCCTTTTACATTTCCCTTTTACTCCTGTCTTTATTGTTTCTCCTTCAGTTCATCCTTCTCATTCACCTACCAATTTATTTCTGACTTTCTCCTTCGTTACCTTCTCTTTCATCTTTTGCATTTATTATTCCTCTTTTAGTGTGCTGAATCATGATCATCACCCGCCCCCCCCTCTCTCTCTCTCTCTCTCTCTCTCTCTCAGGCGAAAGATCTGCCATTCAATATCCTTGAAAAGATCCACTCCAGCAAATGGAAGTCGGCGAAAGACTTCCCGTTACACCAAGCTGACAGACTGCATTCTTACACACACACACACACACACACACACACACACACACACACACATTCAGCCATTTAATAGAAATCTTTTCAAATACTGGCAAAGCAGAGACCAGTTTACAGTACATTAGATCCCTCCGTCAGTCTGTTATTGCCAGGAACCGCGCGACAGAGGTACAACTTTGTTTTTCTGTTTTTTTTTCTTTTTCTCAAATAAAAAATAACATAAAGTAGCACAACAAAATTTATAAAACGAGGCTATGGGCAAAAAGACAATCAACATCTCACATTAATCAAACACTACACAATTTTTTAGTATCGATATTTAGCCGCACCAAATTTGGGGGCATCTTTATAATTAGCTTTTATGTAATACATTTATTTATTTTTTTATTTTTTTATTTATATACAGTATTTACGTATTTACTCACTGATCATACCCTGTTTATTCCTACTTGGCCCAGATTATCGTTCTTTTTCAGTTTATTTCACGGATCTCTAAGGCAGGAAAGGAGAAAGAAATAGTTCAAAATCCTTTCCGTAGCACCCATTCCTGACTAGCATCATATTCTAGTGTTAATCTAATGTTAGAGGTCAATATTGAAGAGCGAGATGGTAATTTTATGCCAAGCTCACTTAAAAATAGCATCATAATATCCTGTACGAATTCATATATTTATTAATCGAATAATTTCTGCTTAACAAACATCGGTAACATTATTCCAAATTTTCCCATTTCATTTGTACTTATAAGAATATCCTTGACTCAATAACCCGAATGGATTTACTATCTGAAAATGGTCTAGTTATACTCTTTAGTTATTGTCTCGTATATTCAAAATTCCATTCATTACCTCGTTATCGTCTATTTCCATTTTCGTACAACACCAATACTCCACCATCTAACAAGCACAGCAAAACTGTGCTGTCCAATTCACACACACATACACACACACAATATATATATATATATATATATATATATATATATATATATATATATATATATATATATATATATATATATATATATATATATATATATATAATCCCTTGCTCGTGTTTTCGTTTAGAATTTGTGACTCTCTCTCTCTCTCTCTCTCTCTCTCTCTCTCTCTCTCTCTCTCTCTCTCTCTCTCTCTCTCTCTCTCTCTCAAATAATTCTTTCACATTACCGGGCATTACTTTCATTACAGTAATTATTTTCCGACTTGATGTCCGGTAACCTTTGTCACGATATCCCACTTGACAGAAGCAATGACCGTCTCAAGACCGATTCAGATATCCATTGTCAATATGGAGTTCCAAGATTGCACTATTGTTTTCCAATGAGACATAATGGCGTCTGTGTTGACATTCTTGGATATTTTAATGTTTACCTCAGAGATGGAACAACTGCTGAAGAGACAGTTCACTAATTCATGCTTTAGTGCTTCCTGTTTTCACCATTTGATGTGTTACTATTTCAGTGACGATAGTAATGAATGTCAATTTATTCCATGTATCTAAAGTTTGTGGAGTGAGGAGGAGATGCAAGGGTGTGCAAGGGACAGCATGGTGGAATGATGAGGTGAAACGAGCTGTGGAACAAAAGAAGAAGGCATATGGTGAATGGTTGGCGAGTAGAGGTAGGGGAGAAGATGAGAGAGAGAAGAGAGAGGTATATGTGAGCAGAAGGGAGGTTAAGAGGCTGGTGAAAGAGAGTAAGAAGAAAGTGGATGAAGAGTTTGGGAGGAATCTGAGTGTGAAATGGAGGGAGAGTAAGAAATTGTTTTGGAAGGAGGTAAAGAAAGTAAGGCAGTGTGAAAGGGGAAATAGTAGGGGAGTGAAAGATAGGAATAATAGACTGTTGGTGGAGAAGAGAGAGAAATTGAGGAGAAGGAAGGAGCACTTTGAGGATTTGTTGAATGTAGAGAGTGCGAGCAGTGTGAGTATAAGTGGTTGGGGAATGGCTGGGAGAAGAAGAGATGAGAGGAGGGAGGAAGAGATCAGTAGGTCGGAAGTAGTGGAAGCGATGAAGAAGATTAAGCTGGGAAAGGCCCCAGGAATTGATGGAGTGTCTGGTGAAATGCTTAGGTATGGGGGTGAGATTGTTGTGGAGTGGATATGGAAGTTGTGTAGATTGGCTTGGGAAGAGAGAAGGGTTCCAGAGGACTGGAAATCAGGTATAATTGTTCCTCTGTACAAAGGAAAAGGGGAGAGAGAAGTATGTGGTAACCATAGGGGCATTTGCCTTCTTAGTGTGACTGGTAAAATATATGGTAGAATACTCATTGATAGGGTTAGGCATATGACAGAGAAGCTAGTTGGAGAAGAACAAGGGGGATTTAGGAAGGGAAAAGGGTGTGTAGATCAGATATTTGTTCTAAGATGTTTAGTGGAGAAGTATCTAGAGAAGGGAAGGAAAGTGTATGCTGCCTTCATGGACTTGGAGAAAGCTTATGACAGAATAGATAGGCAAGGTATGTGGAAGGTATTAAGAATATATGGAGTGGAGGGGAAATTGTTGAGTGCTGTGAAGAGTATGTACGAGGGAGCTAGGGCTACGGTGCGAGTGGATGATGAGCTGAGTGAGTTCTTTGATCTCAATGTGGGACTGAAACAGGGGTGTGTGATGTCTCCATGGCTGTTTAATATATATATGGATGGGGTTGTAAAGGAGGTGCAAGGTAGGGCAGTGGATGTGGGGGTGGCCCTAATGAATGAGGGTGAGATTTGGAAGCTTCCGGTGTTGCTGTTTGCTGATGATACAGTATTGTTGAGTGAAGATGAATGGGAGTTGCAAGGTTTGGTGAATGAATTTGGGACAGTGTGTAGGAGGAGGAAGCTGAAAGTTAATGTAAACAAAAGTAAAGTTATGGTGTTTGAGAGGAATGAAGTCACAGTGTGTAGTGAGGTTGGATGGTGAGGATATGGAGAATGTGAGTGCATTCAAGTACTTGGGTAGTGTGATGAGTAAGGATGGAACTTTGGGGGATGAAGTACGTGAAAGGGTACAGCAGGGAAGAAAGGTTGTTGGTACACTGAAAGCAGTGATGAGAAATAGGGAGGTGAGTATGGAAGTTAAGAAGTCACTGCATGATGGTATTGTGATCCCTACCCTGACATATGGAAGCGAGGCGTGGACCTTGCAAGAGGGGAACAAGTCAAGAGTGAGAGCAGTGGAAATGAGTTACTTGAGAGGAGCATGTGGAGTGACGTGGAGGGACAGGTTGACGAATGAAGAAGTGAAGGAACGTTGTGGGGTAGATGTGGATGTGGTTGAAAAGATTAGGAGAAATACACTGAGGTGGTTTGGACATGTGGAGAGAATGGAGAATGAAAGACTGACTAAGAGGGTGTATGTAGGTGAGGTGGAGGGAGGGAGAGGGAGGGGTAGACCGAGGATGAGGTGGAGGGATGGAATTGAGAGGTATATGAGGGAGGGGGGGGTGAGTTGGGGGGAGGGTAGTCGAATGGTGGGTGACAGAGTGACTTGGAGGCGTTTTGTCTGCGGCCACCCTTTGCGGGATTAGGGCGTCGGCCTATAGATAGATAGATAGATAGATCTAAAGTGTAATTATTATTATTATTATTATTATTATTATTATTGTTATTATTATTATTATTATTATTATTATTATTATTGCTACTACTACTACTACTACTACTACTACGACTACTAATACTACTACTACTACTACTACGACTACTACTACTACTACCACTACTACTACTACTACTCATTATTATTATTATTATTATTATTATCATTATTAGGTTAGTTAATTTTCCCCAGAAAACGTTTTATGGAGCAACACGAGCGGGTTCATGATGCGTATTTTAAGAACAACAATGATGAACATCAGTATAATTTAAATGTAAACGATATCATAAGGGACAGAGCAACAACAATGATAATTGACGTAATGGTACTGAAATGCTGACTTAAATTTATAATCTTAACGTACTTTAACCATATTTCGGAAATAAGACAAAGTAATTATTGTACTTACATTTGACATCTTGATACATGTTAACAAATATGATATTTACAAGAAACTAGTAAAAAAAAAAAAAAAGTGAATCATATCCAACGCTTCATATATATTTTCAACTTAATTGTGTATGGATTATGCCTAATTAGTTATGCATGGGAACACAATGTGGGCAAAACTACATGTTACAGAAAACTAAGAGCAGGAAATGGACTGGTTTTGTGTGTTATGCTGTAAAAGGATTACAGTTATACAAAATACTATTACAAAATTACACACTGCATTACATTAAAGAAAGTTTAATATAATAACCAACTATGACTCTCTCTCTCTCAGCTTTTAATGATTCTGCTTCCTGTCTTTACCATCTGTCCCTGCTCTTTCTCTCCTTCACTTCGTCTTTCCTTCTCCCTCTTATCTTATCTCCATTTCTATTTGTCTCTCGTCTTTCTTTTCCAATACTGCCTTTCATGGATCTGCTTCTCTCTTTCACTTCCTCTGCCCCCCTCTTTCTCTCGCTACCTTTCCCTCTTCTGCCACCTCCGCCCCTCTTCCTCTTGCTCTTATCTCCCCTTCTACCCACAGCCAAGCATCTTTAAAGCCTCTTCTTGTCCATGTTTCCCATATTCTCAATTTTCACCTTCATCTTAAAAATTCTCCCTTTCATTTATTTTTCCACTGACCATAATGGATTTCATTCTTCCTTCCCATCTTTCTCCTCCTTACTGTCTTCTTCTTCTTCCTCCTCCTCCTCTTCCTCCTCCAGAATGACTATTGGTAATTAGTTTGTAAAATCTTGCCAGGTTTCGACACGCTGTAAATATACTGTAGACCGCAACGCTATGTGTTTTAAATGGCCAAGTTCAGTTGTACAACCTTTCAGTATCAACACACACACACACACACACACACACACACACACACACACACACACAAAAACACACACACACACACACACACACACACACACACACACACACACACACACACACACACACACACACATCCCACGGTCACAAAGTTTCTACGTGATAATTTCGTCGCAATTTTTGTAGTTTGACAAGTCGGTTGGTCAGTCAGTGGCGTTGCATGGATCGTTTACCACGAGATAGTTTCTTAGTTTTCTGCTTCAGCCTTTACCAAGTGATTACAGACTCTAAACAACGAAAGTCTAACATAGTTTCTGTGAACTGCGTTGAAGGAGGGACAAAATTTAGCAACTGTGTGTGTGTGTGTGTGTGTGTGTGTGTGTGTGTGTACTGACACAGCACCACTTATTACATGCACTGTCTGTTGTTTTTGCCACCACAGCAGTGACTGTGGCTCATTACAATGTACAACGCATATAAACTTAAAAAGGAAATATACTTCGCTTAGGTAAAATTTTTGTATTCCGAGAAAAAACACCGAGGATATTTGACGTAAAAAAGACTAAAGACTGACACGAATGGCTAAAGAAAAATTAAAAGAAAAAAAAAACGAGGATTAGGATAATGTCATGGAACTCGTAGTGGCCAGCGAAAAACAAGAAGAATACAGGTTACAGAAAAAATGGTAGAAACGAGAGAGTAGGCAGGTTAAGGTTAACACGGCAGCAACACGCTATGGCATGTATTGCATGTATTGCCTTGGAAACAATAAATCTGCATTAACGTGTGACATCATTATGTGCTGGATCAGGGGGTATGACTGGCACGAGTGGGAGTATGACACTGGCGGAGGGAAGGCACGAGTGGGAATATGACACTGGTGGAGGGAAGGCACGAGTGGGAATGTGACACTGGTGGAGGGAAGGCACGAGTGGGAAAGTGACACTGGTGGAGGGACGGCACGAGTGGGAATATGACACTGGTGGAGAGAAGGCACGAGTAGGATTATGACACTGGCAGAAGGAAGGAACGAGTGGGAATATGACACTGGCAGAAGGAAGGCACGAGTGGGAATATGACACTGGCAGATGGAAAGCAAGAGTGGGAATATGACACTGGAGGAGGGAAGGCACGAATGGGAATATGACACTAGCGGAAGGAAGGCACGAGTGGGAATATGACACTGGAGGAGGGAAGGCACGAATGGGAATATGACACTGGCGGAGGGAAGGCACGAGTGGGAATATGACACTGGCGGAGGGAAGGCAGGTCTGAAAACAAGTAAGGCTAAAAAGAAAAGTATAGTTTAATTTGCCACAGAGGCGGTAAAGATGCCTTTCATGAGGCAGGGTTAGTGAGTTTATTACGGCCGCTGAATTATCCATTACACACACAAATTTTTACGCTTGTTCTTGTCCAGTATGCATGTAACAACATAGGCTGCAGCCTAAGAAAAAACACACACAAGTTTAATTAACACAGGGGGTGGCTGGTATCAACCGTGAACAAGGATTTTATCAATAAGATATGCATTACATCATGTCATACATTAATATTATGCTCTATCCAACTCGCTTCCGTCCCACTTTCCCTCGTCTCCCTCCCCGCCTCTCCATTCTCACAAAACTAAACCGAGATCAAAACGTAGTGTAGGTCAAAAGGTTGGTTAACTACACTTAGGTTCGTCCACATTTAATTACTTAAACATGCAATCACTTGCCAAAAAAATTTACTTGTATATATATATATATATATATATATATATATATATAAAATCCCTACTTACGCACATGAAATATGAACATGCAGACACGCGTACATTATCACATACGCTCACAATCAAATATACTAAATGATATCATATATATATATAGATAGATAGATAGATAGATAGACAGATAGATAGATAGTCAAATAAAAACACGTCATACACATTAACATTTGTTAATTACTCTGAAATCTCTCTCTCTCTCTCTCTCTCTCTCTCTCTCTCTTTCCACATCCATCTATCTATCTATCTATCTCTCTCTATCTTAGATGCAATCCAGTGTTCAACTTTAGACTCCCCCTCCCAATTTCATTGTTAGGACTCCATATTATAATTACAAATCATAATAGACAAATAGATAAATAGATAGATAGAGAGACAGATAGAAGCAGGAAGTCGGATGATGAGAAGGTACTGTGTCTGCAAGAATCGAGCAATGCTAAACATGCTTACACACTCTTAACTCAAGGAATGCATTATAGGCACACGACAGCGCCTCGTGACCATACACACACATACACACATACTCACACACAGGCTTCTAGAACTACGTGACACAACTCCTGTTTCACCAGAATTTAGGAAAGAGAGTTCAGAAGGAAGCTAGCCATAGAACAGACAGGTCGCAGGGAGAAGGGCTTAGCAACTTGAGAGAGAGACAGAGAAAGCGAGACAGGGAGATAGCTCCCGGGACTCTACTTTATACTTCGCTCTGTGTGAGAGACTTGTTAATATTTCCAAGACAAATAAAAATAGTTCCATACTATTCTTTACCTCTCCTTGTCATTGAATGACAAATGGGAAAGAAGATTATCTACTTACAAAGCTACTCAAGTATAACAACCGCTCGTCCACAAGTCTAATATATATATATATATATATAACTTCTCTACAAGTAACTACAAAGTCTTTTTATGACATCATCACACCTCACTGACTCATCAGCTGGATATTAGCACAGGCTATTTGGCACAGGAGGGGGAGACTCGGGGGGAAAAGGGGAAAGGGAGGGGAGAAAGGGGGAGACATGGGAGGAAAGGGGGGGGGAAGGGATGGGAGGAAGGGGGAGGCATGGGAGAAAAGGAGGGGAGGAAGTGGAAGACATGGGGAAAATGGAGAGCAGAGGGAAGAGAGACAGTGATTAAGCGGTGAAAGGAAGGGATAAGTTAAAAGTTGAATGGACGAGAGATTGCTGAAGGAAAAAGAAAGGACGGGAGGAGAAAAATGGAAAAACTATCAAAGAAGAGAGAGAGACATGAAGGGAGGAGTGGAAAGGAAGAGGGAAGAAAACGCTTTTAGAACGAGAGAGAAAGGAAGGGAAAAACGATGTTAATAGGAGGTAAGGGAAGCAGGAAAGAAGAAGGAATAAGAAGAGGTAAGGCAAGGAGGAAAGGGGAGGTGATAGGAAAGGGTAAGGGAAGAAGGAATGGGGAGGTGATAAGAAAAGGTAAGGGAAGAAGGAAAGAAGACATGATAAGAAGGGGTTAGGGAAGACGGAAAGAGGAGAGGGTAAAAAAGGGTAAGGGAAGCAGGAACGGGAAGGAGATAAGAAGGGTTAAGGGAAGCAGGAAAGAGGAGGGGATAAAATGTGTTAGGTAAGCTGTCAAATAACAATAACCTATGGTAATACATTAAGTTAAGGCGCTATACTGAGCCACCAAAGGATGCCACATCAATGCTACCAAATTCTGTCAGGTGGAGGCGACACGCTGGC